>NC_069501.1:802147908-802377908 GCF_027579735.1 Bombina bombina | reverse complement strand
CTTCCAAATCCTTGTTCCTGGATGAGGGGCCTCCCTCTCAGAATTCAGGGGATCAGGGATCCGAGGGATCAGGTCAGGAAAAGCCTCCTCCCACTTCAAACAGATGCTATCAGCTGTCATAGGGGCTTTTACATTCTCCGGGATGACAGCGGAGGTGGTCAAAGCAGTTGTGGGCCCGTTCAGTGCCTTCACGATGGCTTCCCATCCGTCCACTTCCCAGCTACCTGCTCTTCTGTGCCTTGGTTTGGTTAGGCCACAACATGGCGCCGAGCTCCGCCTCCACTTCTGGTTTAGTGCTCCCGGCGTCCCGAGCTGATTACTTCACTTCCGGGAGTGACGCGCGAGGAATCGGAGTGGCCAGACGTGGACAGAAGAACACAGAAGAGGCCATCAATGGATGATGGCGCAGGTGAGCTGACAGACAGCAATACAGGATCATTCCCCAGCACATCTGGAGCCCCTTCTTCCTCAACGGCGCAGAACAGCAACTTAGAGGGAGTGCTAGCTGGCAGTGCAATCAAAGGCCCTACCAGAATTTGGATCGTGGGCCATTCCTTTGTCCACTAGGCAGCCATTCACATGGTGTCCATGGTTGGCCAACAGTTGGGGCTCCCAGTTTCCTCAGCCTCTGTGAGGTGGTTAGGCCATAGAGGCATGCAGTGGCCCGCACATCCATCACTCCTCTTAGATGCTCAGCACAGATTGGGAAGACCAAACATCATCTTGCTCCACATGGGGGGGGGGGAATGACCTGGGTAGTGATCCAGCACTTGATCTCATTAATTTAATGAGGTCTGATATCAGGTGGATATGTTCCACCTTCCCTGGGGTTAAAAGAGGATGGTCCAATATAGTGGCCAGATTACAGTGGAGGAACTTCCCTACCCCTAACTCAGTTTATAGGGTTAGAAAGAAGGTTAACAGAGAGCTGGGTAGAGCTGTGTTGGTTGCTGGGGGATTTGTTGTCCGACATGACTGTCTTTCGGTGGACAAAAAGTTCCTGTACAGACAGGACGGAGTGCACCTTTTGGACAAAGGGTTTCAAATATTTTTTGCCTACCTCAAAGCAGCTTTGGCAGCCCAAATTTAAAAAAAATGTAAAAAAAAGAAAAGAGTTTTATAGTGTTATATGTTTTTATAATTTACGATGCAGCAAGTTCCTGCCTTAAGTAGGGCTGTCTTTTGTTGCGGGAGGTCATGTCCACTAAATGTCAGAGTGCTGGAAAGGGTGACAGTTGAGCTAATGGGCGGGGATGACGTCCCACAGGCCGTGCCCTGGGGGGTTTCCCACCTCGCAGGTCTGCTGGCTGAAGATCCCCTGGGAGTCTGTACTCATGTGTGTGAACAGGGTCCTCATAAGGCCCTCCTTCCTATTCCATTCGATAGCCCCCCTTTCAAAGGGCATGATCTCTGGCTATATGGGGTTTATTTTAAGGCCCTGCTTGCCACCACCATAGGTTTACCGCTTATTATTAAGCCAAGTTTAAACATTAATATTTGTTATTACAAATAAATGCAACCATCATATGGTTTTATACTCAGCTCTTTGTGTGGTGTTTTCATTCAGGGCACTGAAGGGGGGAATATGTTTATATATGTTAAGTAGTTGTTTAATGGTTCAGAATGACGATATGAGGGATCAGCACTTAGGGATATTAACTATGTAAAAAAATGACACAGTTGTAATTTGAAAATTTTGATTAATGGGACATGAAACCCCAAAATTTTCTTTCCTGATTCAGATAGAGCATACAATTTTAAACAAGTTTCCAATTTACTTTTATTATCTAGTTTGCTTCAATCTCTTGGTATCCTTTGATGAAAATCATACCTAGATAGGCTCAGGAGCTTGGAGCTAGCTGCTGATTGGTGGCTGAACTTGTATGCCCATTTTCATTGATTCCTATGGGAGATGTTCAGCTATCTTCCAGGAGCACATTTCTGCTTTTTCAATAAAAGATGCCAAGAGAATGAAGCAAAATTGATAACAGCAGTAAATCAGAAAGTTGTTTGAAAATGTATTAAAAAAATGGGTTTTATGCCACATTTGAATTTGAATATTACATTAATAAAACACAGTATTAGACTAAAAATACTATTTTGAATTCGAATGTGACATTCGAATTCGAATGTAGCATTCAAATTCGAATATTACATTTATTTTAAACACAGTTGTAAACTAGAAATACTATTTCAAATTTGAATGTCACATTTGAATTTGAATCTTACATTCAAATTCGAATGTCACATTCAAATTCGAATATTACATTTTGAAATTGAATGAATACATAGCTAAATGTTCTATTATTTGAATGAATATTTTCAAATTTTATTTAAAAATTCGAAAACGAAAATTCAAAAATAGAATGTTAGGATGTTATATAAACATTTGAAACTCGATTCGAATGAACGAATGTATCAAAATTTGTTTTAAATTTCGAATTTTCAGAAACATTCGCCCATCCCTAAAACCAATGTTAACATTAAAAAGAAGCTGGGTCATTCAAAACAAACAAAAAAGGTTTTAAAGCTTGCTTGTTTCTGTACAGAAAATAAAACTCATGCGAATAGTTGCAGTAAATGTGTTTTCTAATTTATTCATATTCTATTGACACATTCTTTCAGTACAAAGTATTAACGGGAAGTTAATACAATAGTAATGTTTGTATGTTTTCTTGGTTTAAACAGTATTAACAATCACCTAGATTAAGAGTTTTGCTCTAAACAGGGTGCGATAGAACGCAACAAAAGTTGCATAATTTCACCCCCCATAGTGCTGCCATTATGAGTTTCTGAAAAGCCTGCTTGTGCTTGCGATATGGTGGCCTTAAGCTCCATACCGCACAAAAGCCAAGGGCTGAGAATATATGCTTATACACGCTTTCCCCCATAGACATCAATTGAGAGAGAGTGTTAGAAAAAAAACTAACACCTGAAGTGCGGAATGGCGATCACCGTAACGCAACCCCATTGATGTCTATGGGGAAAAGAAAGTTACGTTTAAACCTAACACCCTAACATAAACCCCAAGTCTAAACACCCCTAATCTGCCGCCCCTGACATCGCAGACACCTAAATAAAGTTATTAACCCTTAATCTCCCGCTCCTGACATCGCTGCCACTAATAAACGTTATTAACCCCTATTCTGCTGCTCCCCGACATCGCCGCCACTATAATAAAGTTATTAACCCCTATTCCCCCACACCCTGACATCGCCGCCACTATAATAAAGCTATTTTCCCCTAATCCGCCGCTCCCCAACATCGCCGCCACTAAATAAAGTTATTAACTGCTAAACATCCGGCCTGCCACATCCCCGCCACTACACAGGTTGTGCAGTCCGGCTAAAAAGCTTGCGTTACAGCCTATACCGACACGATCCATACCGCCATCTGAGAGCAGTAGTTATGGATTTTGTGTAACAAAAATGTTTCACAAAACTCATAACTAAAATGTTACAAAGCACACTAACACCCATAAATTACCTATTAACCCTTTAACCACCATCCTCCAGCATTGCAAACACTATATTAAACTTTTTAACCCCTAATCTGCCGCCCACCCACATCACGGCTATTCAATAAATGTATTAACCCCTAATCTGCTGCTCCCGACAATGCCGACACTAATAAAAACTATTAACCCCTATTCCGCCGCTCCCTGACATCACCACCACTATAATAAAGCTATTAACCCCTAATGTGTTGCTCCCCGACATCGCCGGCACTAAATATAGTTATTAACCCGTAAACCTCCGGCCTCCCACCTCTCCGCCACTAAATAAACCTATTAACCCCTAAACCTCCGGCCCCCCACATCGCAAAACACTAAATTCAACTATTAACACCTAAACCTAACACCCCCTAACTTTAAAATAAAATTACAATATAACTATCTTAAAATAAATAAAAACGTATCTGTGAAATAAAAATAAACCTATCATTAAACTATAAATTAACCTAACCTTACTATTCTAATAAAATAAAAAATACTACCAATTAAAATATCTAAATTACAAATTTAAAAAACCTAACACTACAAAAAAATTAAAAAATCTAAATTACAACAAAAAAAAACAAATCCTTTTTTTAGCTGAGCGTAACAGTTAACTAGAGTTTTGAAGCAATTAGGGTTAGATTGGTGTTAGGGTAGGTGGTTACCTTAGTGGGAGGTCTTTTAGGGGAGTTAGTTGTGATGTGGGGGTCTTGTGTTTAGGAGTTTTTAAGTGGGGTGTTTTAGGGTTATATGCTTTAAAGGTTTTTAACTCTTAGGTTCATTGTAATACGGGGGGGGCCTGTGTTTGGAGGTTAAGTGCTGTGGAGGGATCTATATTGTTTTGAGGTTATGTACAGGGGGATCCCATTTAGTGTTTTTTAATTGCAGTAGGGGGTGTAGCGGTTAGCAGGTTGCACATGATGAGGAGGCAAGTGGTTAAAGAAAGTAGATGTAGTGCTGGGTCCAGCTGTTAGGGATGGTTACATGCAGTGATAGGGAGCTAAGTGCAGAAGAGGGTCAGATGGTTTAGGGATTGATTCCAGAGGGTTTAAAGGGACACTGTACCCAAAAATGTAATTTCGTGATTCAGACTGAGCATGAAATTTTAGGCAAATTTCGAATTTACTCCTATTATCATATTTTCTTCATTCTCTTGGTATCTTTATTTGAAATGCAAGAATGTAAGTTTAGATGCCGGCCCATTTTTGGTGAACAACCTGGGTTCGCTTTGCTGATTGGTGGATAAATTCATCCACCAATAAAAAAGTGCTGTCCAGAGTACTGAAACCAAAAAAAAGCTTAGATGCCATCTTTTTCAAATAATAATAGTTAGAGAACGAAGTAAAATTGATAATAGGAGTAAATTAGAAAGTTGCTTAAAATTGCATGCTCTTTCTGAATTACAAATGAACAAATTTGGGTTCAGTGTCCCTTTAACCATTTAGATGCTTAACGGCAGTAAGGGACTGGTGATTAGGGGTTAATAATGGTTCGGTTTAGTGGCTGGGAGGTCTGCACTAGCTCTTCATATGTTTTAACAAATTTTATTAAGCAAATTTCACCAAAAAATAATGAAGCATCTGATGAAATTTGAATGATCCAGACTTTAGGCTGAATGATTCATCTGAAATAATTTCTTATCCAAAGCACATCCTAATATTTTTATATGATTGTAATGAAATATTGGTAGAATAAATAACATTTTATTTGTAAAAATACTTAAAGGGATATGAAACACAATTTTTTTTTCTTTCATGATTTAGAAAGAACATGCAATTCTAAACAACTTTCCAATTTACTTCTGTAATCTAGTTTGCTTTGTTCGCTTGGCATTGTTTGATGAAGGATCAGCAATGCAATCATGGTAGCTAGCTGACCACATCAGGTAGTCCAATGAAAAGAGGCATATATTTTTAGCTAGCTCCCAATAATGCATTGCTACTCTTGAGCCTACCTAGGTATTATTTTAAAAAATGGATACCAAGAGAGTGAAGCAAATTAGATAATATTAAATTGAAATTATGTTTTAAATTGCATGGTTTTTTTGAATCCTGAAATAAAAAAATTGGGTTTATGTCCCTTTAAAAATGCTCATACTTATATAAAATTAGTAATTGTGCACTTCATTGTTATTCATGTCAAAACTAACGTTTAACATATAGATTATTTTCAAAAACATATTTAATCAATAACCCGTCACATTTCGCTAAAAAAAAATAATTAAAAAAATTCTTAGGTGACATCTGTGAAAACCTCAGTGAAACACCATGAAAAGTCTTTGAAATGATTGTTCCTTATAGTTTGTTGTGTGTATAAATAGATTTTTCCTTTTCAAGCAACTTTTCTAATTCAAACTCTGGCTTATAATGGTTACAATGCAGCGCCAGTAGGCTGAAGTGATCTTCAGTATGAATGACAGTAGATGTTAACTTAAACCCATTATTTTTCTTTTATGATTCAGATAGAGCATGCAATTTTAAGCAACTTTCTAATTTACTCCTATTATCAAATTTTCTTTGTTCTCTTGCTATCTTTATTTAAAAAGCAGGAATATGACGCATAGGAGCTGGCCCATTTTTGGTTGAGAACCTGGGTTATGCTTGCTTATTGGTGGGTAAATGTAAGCCTCCAATAAGCAAGCACTATCCATGGTGCTGAACCTAAAATGGGCTGGCTACTAAGATTTACAGTCCTGCTTTTTAAATAAAGATAGCAAGAGAATGAAGAAAAATTGATAATAGAAGTAAATTAGAAAGTTGCTTAAAATGTCATGCTCTATCTGAATCATGAAAGAAAAAAAATGTGGGTTTAGTGTTTCTTTAACCCCAGTGTACTACCACTTCAAGCATGTGTGTAAAGCAGGTATCAAACAGTACTCCCACAAAAAAAGCATTGCAGAGTAATAGTTATATAATATTCGCAACACTTAATGGTGCTTACATAGTGTTTAATTTAGATATGGTAAAGTCAATTGTAAAGGGCCTTGCTACTAAGGGCTAGATTACAAGTGGAGCGCTAATTTATTGCACGCCCGCAAGCGTGCAAAATTGCCCGCTTGTGGGCGCGTGATAATTAACCAGCCATTATAAGTGGCTGGTTATTGCTACCATGAGCTTGAGGTAGCAATTGGTGCTTATAAAATTAACAAAAGATCAGGTCTCTGGTTAATCTTATAATTGTGCCCAAATGTCCCCAAAATTCTGTGGTGTGTATTTTATATAAATAAAAAAGTATAAAAAAAAATTGTAGCATTTTTATTTTTTTAATGAAATAACGGCAATACATATTTTTGTTACTAATCTTATAATGGTTAGAATAACTACAATGAAAAATGTGGATATCAAATTTTTAAAATTGAAAAAATAATTTTTTTGGGTGGAATTACGTTATAGTTTACATGATTTTAATCATTGGGAAATTAAATTCCGGCTTTGACATACATTTTTGACATTGAATTTCCTAGGTTTTTAATTAAAAAAATAAAAATGTGTGTTTGCATGGATAGTATGTGTGTGGGTACAGTAAAATATTTGTGTGTGTCTAGTGTTTGTGTGGTAAATATGTGTACACTATATGTGCTCACACAGTATAAATGTATCACATAGTATAAATGTAGTGATTTGTGGGTGCATAGGGTGTGAGTCAGTAGTTTGTCTGTACATGCTTATTCTGTGCATAATGTGTGTGTGGGTAGTGTATACGTAGTGTTTTACAGTGTTGTATGTAAGTGTACTTTTTGGATTGTGTGTATTTAGTAGTTGTGGGGGTAATGCATGTGTGGTATCTGTGTGCATGGGTGTAGCATATGTAGACTGTATGTTTAGTGTTTGTGGTGTGTGTGTAATGCCCCGTGTTTCTGGCGAGCCTCTAAAGACTACTGCTCCATAACCTGTCCACCTGCTCTGACCGGGTTGATTAACACCCCCTGCTTGTGCAATGCTGCCCCCTGCCCATTTGCAGCCAATCGGGGGTGTCAATCATCTTGATCGGATCGGGATGATTGCAGTCTGCCACCTTTTAGGTTACGACCACTGCTTCTTAACTTAAGTTTTCAGCAAGTGGGAAACTTCTGTCGGATTAAGCTGCTTATTAAATCCGGCCCCATGAATTGGTTCCTGTGCTTATCGCCATTTGGCCAAATGCTGTAAAAAACTTAAGTTTTATGGTTTTAGCCTAGCTTTGTACATCCAAGCGAGAGCTGACTATTCTGTGTGCTGTTATTTTTGTGTTATTTCTTCTACTGGGTTTTGCACCCAGGCTGGTATGGGGTTAACTGTGCGAGTTCCTGACTGAAAATATAGCTGCCTGTCTGTTTTGCAAGTGGCTTGGGATAGGTACCCACTCCAGTATGAGAGAGCACTCCACTTCTGGGTTTTGTAAGTGTCTAGGGGTGGTTGTAAATTGTTGTGACACCCTTGGAAGTTCTCAGCATGTTTGGTTGGAAAATCCCACATCTTTTTGTGGGATTTCTTCTATTGGACTTTGAACCCAGGCGGTTCGGGGGTTAACTGCTCAAGTTAATAATTGCAAATACAGCTGTGTTGTGAGTGGCTTGGGATGTGTACCCACTCCAAAATCAGTATATATATATACTATATATATATATATATATATATATATATATATATAGTAAATGTCCGTAGGGCACTGCACACACTCTCAATAGACACAAGTGCCCGGGGTGCATTCAAAAACAAATTTACATATAGAAAATAGGAGCGCACTCTCCGGGTCTTAATTATATATCTTTTAATCAAGTGACGTTTCTGGGTTGTTAGCCCCGTCCTCAGACCATTACATACATTAAAATAAGTATACAACATTTATACTTTACCCTCCACCATCACCACGTACTACCGGAAGTGCTTCCGGCGTCCTGCAAGCCTCATTGCGCAGTTCAAGGCACGCTAAGCTGTTCAAGGCACGCTATTAGAGTCTCAACCGCAGTGTAGACGTATCAGGTTGTCATGCCAACCATTGTTGTTAGTCTACGTCAGTGGAGACTCGGATAGCCAGTGTTAATAGCAATTTTAAGGGCATTAGCATAACTGAAACATTATCAATGTGCACATTGTAACGTATAAACAATATCAAAATATAACTGCCCACTACTCCCTAAGTTTAAATAAATCCCTTAACTATAACAAATACGTTAACTAATGTGGGACTAAACCAGGGCTACTATTGTGGCTAAGACCTAAAGCATATCTTTCCTCATTTCTAATTGCTGTAGAATTCTAGCTATACTTCCTAGCAACTTAAGAGATCCTGCTTTTGCTGAGAGAATACAAGATTAGGTGGGTCTATAAAAAGCAATGCCAATCCAATTGGGTATTTAACCCCTTGGGGGCCAAAGTCCCCAAGTTGTAAATCCACTTAGATTCTTTTTGCAGCAAAAGGTTGGCTCTGTCACCCCCCTATTGAGTTTGGGCACGTGATCAATAATCACGTATCTTAGATCACTAACCGTAAGGCCACACATCGCAAAATGCCTCGCAACAGGCTGTTCTGATTCTTTTTCTCGGATTGCCAGCCTAATAGCAGCGTGATGGTTGGCCATACGGATACGCAGGGTGTCCACTGTCTTACCTACATAAAAAAGCCCAAAGGATTGTTCAAATGGTCGATAAAGAACCTTGATCAACTTCCAGACAAATTCAAGCTGACCTTCAGGTACAGGGTACAAATGTGTCAGCTTGCACTATACATCACCATCTGAATGAAAAGGGACGCTATGGTAGGAGACCCAGGAGGATCCCACTGCTGACACAGAAACTTTAAAAAAGCCAGATTGGAGTTTGCCAAAACTTACCTGAGGAAGCCAAAATCCTTTTGGGAGAATGTGCTGTGGACAGACAAAACAAAATTACAGCTTTTTGGTAAAGCCCATCATTCTACTGTTTTCAGAAAAATTAGGCTTTTAAAGAACAGAATACAGTAAAACATGGCGGAGATTCACTGTTGTTTTAGGGTTGCTTTGCTGCTTCAGGCACTTGATGTCTTGACTGTGTGCATGGCATTATGAAATCTGAAAACTATCAAAGAATTCTGTGGTGCAATGTAGGGCCCAGTGTCAGAAAGTTGGGTCCCCGTCAAAGGTCATGGGACCCAAAGCACACGTAAAAAAGCACTTAGAAATGGTTTAAGACAAAGCGCTGGAGAGTACTGAACTGGCCAGCAATGAGTCCAGATCTCAATGCCATAGAGCACATGTGGAGAGCTCTCAAAACAGCAGTTGGGAAAAGGAACCCTTCCAATCTGAGAGATCTGGAGCAGTTGGTGAAAGAAGAGTGGTCCAAAATTCCAGTAGAGAGGTGTAAGAAACTCATTGATGGTTACAGGAAGCGATTGATTTCAGTTATTTTTTCCAAGGGGTGTGCTACCAAATATTAAATTGAGGGTGCCAATAATTGTGTCCAGTCAATTTTTTTACTTTTATGTGGAATGTGTCAGATTTGGCTTTTTTTCTCCACTTTTTTGTGTCATTCCAATACAAAAAAAGGAATTAACATGAGAATGCCTAAACATTTGTAATTGCAACAATTTTCTGCACGACGTGGTGCATTATCTGACAGAAATGCAGGGGTGCCAATATTTTTGGCCATGGCTATATATATATATATATATATATATATATATATATATATATATATATATAAAATCATATATAAACTTTATTACAGATGAGAGCTACATTATTTTTGAGCATGACTATAGGAAATATCTTGAAATATAACATTATTCTGCGCACGTATTGGCACACATACTATCATTATAGTTCTCTTGCTGCCTTTGAGGTAAATAAATTATATCTGTGTTATGTTATAGTATATGGCAAATGGAAATTTATTGCCATCCATTATTAACTGTCTTGACTTCCTTCTTTCTGTAGAAAGGTTATCATTAAAAATAAGCAATATATTCGTTGTACCTTCTTATCATTTTTATCTTTTGTAAAAATGATACCCATCTGGCAGAAAAATTTAATATTTCAATAATTTTACTTAAATATTAATTTTCTTCAATATTTAGCTTTTTATGTCTCCCCTTCTTATATAAAACATTGACATGCATAAATCTCAAACTTTAAGGGCTCCATGTACTAAGCAGTCAGCGAGCTACCCGCAACAAATCTCGCGTCAAAACTCGCAAACTGATATGTACAAAGCCGTCAATTGTGTTAAAACTCGCATCTTTAAAATTGCGAGCGTACTTATCCGCCAAACCTCGCTACCGCTCCATTTTTCACTGTAATTAGACACATTTGACCACCAACTCGCCAAAAAACGAATGTACTAAAAAATCTATTTGTCCGCTCGCTACAATTTCCGCTCCCACCTCGCTATTTTTGCCTCGCCACCTTTTAGGTGGCGGGCAAGGTACAAAACAATAGGAAAGTCAATCTAGACGCCAGTCTAGACATATATAAAAGGCAGTAATATCAGCATTGTACTTACAGCATAACTGGCGTCTAATTTGTCTCTCATTTCCATGTACATAAATTGCGCCCAATTTGTCGACTGTAATTAAAGAGTAATCTATTTAAATTTGTATTGTTAGTTGTCAATCTTTATAATTATTTTTATATTAATATTTATATATTATCAGATCCAGATGAAGCCATATCCAAATTGTAAATAAATATTACAAAAATAACGCTCTGTTATCACTCTTCAAAAAATTTTGAACAATAATAAAGTTGTTTAGATAAGTTGAACTTTTATAGGAGCAAAATTCTATTCCCGCGACTACTATGATGTTCGTGACACCTTGCATGTCACGTGTTAATAATTGGCCAGACAATTCAACTAAAAGTTAAGTACCATCAGCTTAGTCGCGGCGAGCGAGGCGTCAAATTTATCAACAATCCGCAACTGCTCGCGGCGGGCTAGACTTGTCTATTTATTGGGGGAATATTAGTACATAGCGACAGCGGACACCATTTCGCCCGCGGCGAGTAACGGCGAGTTTATCCGCGTCTACAATGACGGATGAATTGACGGCTTAGTACATGGAGCCCTAAGACATGATTTTAAGATGTAAAGTAAAATATATGCACACTACACTCAAACAAATGTTATTAAAGGTGAACATTTAGGGCCAGATTACGAGTGGAGCACTGTTATTAGTGTAAAAGACCATACATGCGATCATGGCATTCTTGGCGCTCTAATTCATATTTTTAATGACGTGGTTTAAATTACAGCAAATTTGATTGCGCAAACTTACGGTAATTTACGCTCCCCTAATTTTCTATGGACAGCGTTGAGCGGCAATGACCACTCGTATAACAAGTTAAAAGTAAATGCAATTGCTTAAACGCAATCGCATTTACTGCTAAAACTTTTTACATGACCTTTCAGTTTGGCTGGAGGAAACAGTTGCACTAAACTAGACAATTAACCCCTAAACTGTCACATCCCCCATAACACAAAATACCCCATTATTCTATTAACCACTAAACCGCCACAACCCCAATCGCAAACTACCCCTCTATGCTATTAACCCTAAACTGCCACCCCCCATTTTGCATACTACCCCACTACACTATTAACCCCTAAACTGCATCAATCCCCACCACAAAATACCCCCCAAAAATAACCTTACCTTAAAGTACCTTTTAAAAAAATTACTAAAAAATCTAACAGTGTTTTGCAGTACTATGGATCCCTAAACCTCCTAAAATATTATTTGTATTTAAATACCTAATTGTCAGACTCAAACCACAAATAACCTTACCGCCAAACCACCACCACAAATCCCCCATTGCTAGACCCACTAACTGCTATTAAAGGGACAGCAAATTCAAATGAAACCTTCATAGTTTAGAGAGAGCATGCAATTTTAAACAACTTTTCAATTTCCTTACTGTTTACTTTACTGTTATAGAATATGTTTTGTTCTCTTTATATCTTTTGTTTAAAATCTAGGTAGACTCATAACAACTCAGGAACATACACATTCCTTTAGCTTTTTATGGCAGCAGTGTTTGCGATAAAGTATAACACTTCTACAAACATTGCTTTTTTAGAGGTTAGGGGTTAATGCTGTGGTATTTTTGCTTTAAGATTATGTTAATTTAGGGGACGATGTTAAGGTCATGTTGTTGGATGATGGCGGTGAGGGAGGCCATGTAGATGTTGAAGAGGGTAGGGCTCAGCAAAGAGCCTTGGGGTACACTGCAGCTAATCTCTGTTGGCTTGGAGGTGAAGGGTGGGAGTCTCACTTTATGTGCTCTGCCAGTGAGGAAGGAGGTGATGTATTCCAGGGCTTTGTCATGGATGCCAGCGTCGTGTTGGCGGGTGCGATTGGAGACAGTGTCGAATGCTGCTGAGAGGTCCAGGAGGATGAGGGCGGCAGTCTCTCCTCAGCCGAGTAGGGTGCAAATGTCATATGTGGTGGTGAGGAGAGCGGTCTTGGTGCTGTGGTTGCTCCTGAAACCGGACTGGGAGGGGTCCAAGGTGTGGTTGGCTTCAATGTGGTCTATGAGTTGAGCATTGATTGCCTTCTTGATGACTTTGGTCGGAAAGGGGAGTAGATGGGACGGAAGTTCTTAGGGTCTACCGTGGGTTTCTTCAGCAGGGGGTTCACCTCTACATGCTCCCAGTCTTCCAGAAAGGTGCCGGTCTCGATGGAGCAGTTGATGGTGCAGCAGAGTTCGGGGGCAATTGTGTCACCCGCTTTGTTGAAGATGTGATGCGTAATGCGGGCATGAGTTCGAGGGTGCTCCGGAATGGATCGATCTCATTATCCTAAGGGTGTCCTCTGTGGTGAGGGGGCTCCAGATGGTCTATGGGGGGTAGGCAGAAGTTTATGGGTGTGGTGTCGGTGGGGGTTGGTGGATCAGCGGTGGTGGGTGTGGTCTCGGGTGCGAGGCTGTCGTAGATGTTGACAATCTTGCAATGGAAGTAGGTTGTTGCAGAGGTCCTGGGAGGGTGGAATGTTGTTGGTGTCATTGTTGGGTTTGGAAAATTATTTGATGACTGTGAACAGCTCCTTGCTGTTGTGGGAGTTGGTGTTTATTCTGTCTTGGATGGCTGTTTTATTGGTGGTTTTGATGAGGTGGTGGTGGGTGATGATGGCTTCTTTGTAGGCTGCTTTGTCTGTAGGGGTCTTGCTTGATCTTCAGGTTCTTTCTAGTCATCTGCAGTGCCGTTCAGAGTCCTGGAGGGCCGTAGTGAACCACCTGGCCTTGTTGGTGGGTTGGCAGCTGGACGGTTTCTTGAGGGTGGGCGAGGGCGTTGGTGCAGTCAGTAATCCAGTGGTGGAGGTTGAGGGCAGAGGAGTTGGCGTCTGTGGAGGTTGCTGGCGGGGACTTGTTCAGTATGGAGTACAGCTGGTCTTCAGTGATGTTGTTTCAGTTTCTGCGGGGCGGGTGGTGCTGCCGAAGGTGTCTGGTGGGTTTGTAGAAGGAGAAATGCATGCAGTGGTGGCCGGTCCAATGGAGGTGATGTGGTTGACTGAGACATGGTTGCAAGCAGAGAAGATTGGGTTGAGGGTGTGTCCGGCTATGTGGGTTGGGGAGTTGACAAGTTGCTTCAGTCCGATGGTTCCAAGGTTTTCCAGAAGGTTGATTGTGTTGTGGTCATTGGGGTTGTCTAGGTGGAAGTTGAGGTCGCCGAGGAGGATTTAGTCCATTGAGACAAGGGCATGGGGTGTGATGTGTTCGGTGATGGAGTCACAGAAGGCGGGGCATGGTCCAGGAGGTCTTTAGATGAGGGTGCCATGGAGGGTGGTGTTGGGGTTGACCTGGATCTTGAAGTGTAGGTGTTGTGACATGGAGGGAGTGTTTGTGGCAGATGGTGATGCCTCCTCCAGGTCAGTTGCTGCTGTCCTTGTGGGTGATCTTGTAGCCGTTGGGAATGGCAATGTCAGGTGTTGAGGCAGAGTTCAGCTAGGTCTCGGTGAGGAAGATGACGTCTGGGGAGGTGCAGTCGGGCAGGTTCCAGATTTCAACGGCGTGGTTGTCGACAGAGCGTGTGTTGAGGAGGATGCAGTTGAGGTGGTTGCAGCTGTTTTTGTGTGAGTCGACTGGTTAGGATGTGGTCAAAAGGGAGTAGAAGGAGCAGTTGTGGCAGGTGAAGGGTAATCTGATGTTTGTCAGGGATGCGTGGTGACAGGCGGACGATCTGCTGATGTCAAGAGTGCGGAGGGTGCAGGCGTTGTAGTGGTAGCAGTTGCAGGAACCAGGCACTGGACGCTGGCAGGCTTGTCTTTTGTGTGCATTTGTCATATGTGTGAACAGTGGGGAGTGCTGGGGGAAGCTTAAGGAACAATGAAGGGGAAGCAGCAGGAGTGGCAGAGAGGCAGAGCCTTGTCAGACAATGCACTCCTAGCCTCCTGTAAAACTTATATTAAAATCCGTGCTTAAAACACACTATCTGCCTGCATATTGGTTAATTGGTTCACACCTCCACTATGATTAACCCAATCAGGCATGTCCAATTGTGCTACCAGTCCTTACTCATTACCTTACATGTCATTCATATAATGAATCAAAATATATAGATAAACTAAACCATATGCTATTTAAACTATTAGACTGTGTCTGCTAATTTAAATCACTAGATTTGCCTTCTTAAGAGAAGTTTTGTTCTGGGGGGGGGGTAAAACCAGGTATACTGCATCCATCAATTTTAATTGGATCTACAAAAAAGAGGGTTACATATAATATTGTTGCTATTCTTACCTACTTAGTTTTAAAATAATAGTAGAAACATATAAACATGCAGTGGTTACACTGCAGATGACTTAACCACAGGAGTTTATCCCCAGGTGCTTTACTGTTTACCACTGTAACTACTGTAGTCCTAAAATATCCTCTCCCGGTCTGGCATTCCCTGGTGGTAAAAATAGGTTATTAGAGTGACATTATTATGAACATTTAGGTACCCCTTACACTCCCCACTACTGCTACATTCAATGCTCCCTACAGACTCACTCTTGTTTTTTCATTAAAAATGTATCAAATCGAACTCAGAGTTCAGACCTTCTGGTGCTTTGCTCCTCACCCTAAAGATCCAGAAGGTCTTCCTCTCTGCTAGTTTTCCGGTCCTTTCCTCTCATTTCTTTTGGGGTAGTACTCTTTCTATAATTGTCCACCTAAAGTGTCTTACATCATTCTGCTGATGAACAGAGAAATGTTTAATTAGTGCGGTAGTCAGGGTGCCAGCTCTGATATCTGTAAGATGTTCTTTAATCCTGACCCTAGCCTCTGTAGTTGTGAGCCTGACATATTGAAGGGCACATTGGGTACACGTTATCAGATATGCTGTATATGTGGAACTATAGGCGTTTCTGAAAGCTCTCCCCTGTTACCATAGAGTTGAATTTCTCCCCTATTTCGACTTTATTACATGCCACATAGGCTTGGTAATTACAACAATAGGTCTCATTGAATCTTAACCAGGAGGAGTTGTCTCTTTCCTCCATCCTGAGTCTAGTGGCATCTATTCTATTCCTCTTATAGGCAAACCTAACACCCTTTTCTACTATATATAGTAGACCATCGTCTGCTGATAAGGTAAAGTGTTTCTTAATGATTTGGCAAATCTGTGAATATTGCTGTGAGTATTCTGTAATGAATATCACCTTGTTCACCATACTTTCTTGAGATTTCTCTTTTTTTTTACTCAATAAATTCTCTCTTGTCACTTCCTTTATTGACCTTCTTGCTCTAGATACAGTAGTAGATTAATACCCCCTTTCTCCTAATCTATCTGTTAAATCATTCGCTTGTCTCTTATACACAGCTGTATCTGTGCAATTCCTTTTGAAGTGAATAAATTGGCCCCTTGCTACACCATGGAAAACTTTCTGAGGTTGACAGCTAGAGGCATTTAAGAGAGAGTTCCCTGAGATGGGTTTCCGATAGATTTCTGTTTGCCAGAAACACCCTTCAATGTTATATCAAGGATGTTAATTTCATATATATGGGTCTCTGATGCAAAATGTATACCCACTGCATTATTATTGAGACCTTCAGTGAACTCCTTAAGATCTTCCTCACAGTCTCTCCAAATAAAATGGAGATCATCAATGAAGCATCTATACCACACTATTTCTTGTCTCAATGGGTTCTTCCCGCCATAGACGTGGGACAGCTCCCACCAACACATGAACAGGTTGGAATAGTAGGAGGCAAACTTGGCCCCCATAGCTGTCCCATGTCTCTGCAGAAAGAACTGCTCCCCAAACTCGAAGTAGTTGTGGGTAAGGAGGAATTTGGTTACCTTGACCACATATTCAACATAATTAGTATTCCCACCATATTTCCTTTCAAGAAAATATCTCACCATCTCCAAACCCCTCTCATGGGGTATGGTAGAATACAATGATCTAACATCCACTGTGAGCCATCTATAGTTATCTTGCCATGCCAAGCTAGACAGGAGATTTAGTACATGCTTGCTATCAGATAAAAAACTCAAAAGAGTGCTCACCAGTGGCTGTAGAACATTGTTGAGCCATTCAGACAGATGCTCTAGTAAAGAGTAAATTCCACTTACAATTGGCCTGTACATTGATAGTAGACTTATGAACTTTGGGTAGTTGGTTGAAAACAGGAACAGCTGGACTTTGTACCAGTAGATAACTTTTTGTATCCTGATCAATAAAACCCAGTTCTACCCCATCATCTACAAGGGAGGCCAACTGGTGCTGAAATAGTCGAGTCGGGTCACTCAATAGACTAGTATAGTCTTGTTCATTTCTCAATTGTCTATGAGCTTCCTTTACAAAATCTCTCTTGTTAAGCACAACAATAGCTCTGTCCTTGTCTGCGGCTCTTATGACATTTTTTTATTACTACCAAGGATATCAAGGGCTTTTCTCTCTGGTTCCTAGTTATCCCTATTGGTCACATATTGTAATTTGATGAGGTCCTCCTCAACTCTTTTTTGGAATTTCTCCAGGATGGTCCCAATGATTTGTATTGGATAGAATAGCGATTTCATCTTCAAAACAGGGGGTTTGGGTCTTGCTGACCCTATAACATCTCCCTCATCCTGGAGAGATTCCAACAACCTTACATCACAAAATTCTTGAAAGTCCAAGTTTGGTTCATTTGGTGGACTATTATCTTCCTCATCTATTTTAATAGCAATGTCATTGTGTCCCTCATTGGATTCCCCATGATTGTGAGAGGAATATACTTTTTTTAATTTAGCACAAAATAGCAAGAGCACTACACTGGTGAGATAGGAACGCTCTGTTTTGTGGTTCAATATATACACAGAATGTTCAGGTTAATTACCAATAGTGTAACTTTTTGTATACATAAATTGTGGATACCTGTGTGTATTTATTAAATTTCTGAATTTTAAATAGGTATATACATATATACCCAGTGAGCTTGAGTGCTTGTGCATAAAACAACACTAGTTACGAATGTAGTCTATATCAGAGGAGATAGAGACTAAAAGAATGCACTTGAGTAGCACTTCTGTTCCTGGAAATAATATTAAGATTCATATGGACCTTAAACAACCACTGTAGGTCAAAGGGTTGAAAGAGAATTAAAACATAACTTTTATTAACTTAACATTCAATAAAAATATATACTGTGTGGATGTGTGCACTTTAAAAACACATAGCAACTTTACTAATAATAAAAGTGGCTCTAAGTATTAGGTAAATAAATTACCTTGGATTTGAAATATTCTTTAAATGTATATATATATTTTATTAGTAATATACATCTATCCGGTGGCTAGTTAGCTTGTATCCTTCAGTATTATACACCACTATAGGATTCAAGATTCCCAATTATTACAACAGGGTTTTTTGGATGGATTAAATAAACATTATATTGTCTTATACAGATTGTCTCAATTATTACATCTCTAGTACTACATTACATGAGATGACAGTCACATTCTAAAGCAACGCATTAACCACACACGGCTATAAGCGTAACAACAGTATTCAATTAATCTGCCAGGCGACCAATATAACAGATATAGATAGAGCCCGATTACATTTGCTATAAAGCATAAACTACTTAAGTTCAAAAGTGGTAAAATATCAACACCACTAATGATATAAACACAAACTTCAAATTTACAAAACAAGTTGTGTTAAAAGTACACCAAGCACCTATACATGCCATATATCAATCTAAGCCATCCAAAAAACCCTGTTGTAATAATTGTTCAATTATACAGTATATATTAAAACTTAGACCAAAGCAATTTGAGCTATGCTGTTATTCCATTAAATGATAAAATGGAACAGTGAAAAATCTATACTATCAATAAACGGATATACAAATAATACAATTGTTATCAACAGAATTGTTAATAGTGAATGCACTCCGTATTTAGAATTCACAACTATTAGGGACCTAGTAACTCAACTGAGTGAGTGAATCATCTTTATATAGAGACTAACTTATCCTGACAGTGTAAATAATAAACACATATCAGGACACCAATTACCTGTGTATCGCATAGATACAAATCTTATATTCATCTCCCTTATACGGTTGCTCAAGTTGATACACTATTAACTGCATGTGGGAATCTTGAATCCTATAGTGGTGTATAATACTGAAGGATACAAGCTAACTAGCCACCGGATAGATGTATATTACTTATAATATATATATATACATTTAAAGAATATTTCAAGTCCAAGGTAATTTATTTACCTAATACTTAGAGCCACTTTTATTATTAGTAAAGTTGCTATGTGTTTTTAAAGTGCACACATCCACACAGTATATATTTTTATTGAATGTTAAGTTAATAAAAGTTATGTTTTAATTCTCTTTCAACCCTTTGACCTACAGTGGTTGTTTAAGGTCCATATGAATCTTAATATACTTTTTTTAATGTCAGATTTCTGATTAATTTGTTTACATCCAGTAGTGTCCTGAACAGGTTGAAGTTAACTGTGGGCACAAATGTTAAACCCAGGCACAGGATATAAAATTCATACTCACTCAGTTGGTAGGTTTGTTACATTTCTTCTCTGTACCGCTCTCTCCTTGGGGGGGTACCGACTCTGCTCCCTCTGTTGATATTGGGGTTCTCGGTTTCTTCCCCCCCTTCGGGTGCTCTTGGGGGTACCAAAAAAACCTTTTCCAACAGTACTCTCTCCACCTCATTGGTATCTCTCGGCCCACCTCCTACTCGTTTAGGGTCCTCCCTGTAGTGTGGTGCAGATTGGAAATCATGTGGTCTATTTTTGAGAATAGGGGGCAACCTGTTTGGTCCTTACTTGGGTCTCACAACCTGCTCTTGGGCTCCCTTTTCTTCTCGGCCAGATGCACCCTTAACCCAGGATTCCCCCCTGTCAGGGTGCCAGGAATCAGACTGAGACAAGAAGTGCAAAAATAATCACACATTTATTAATAGCAAAAAGTAATAAAAAGTCCACAAGTCAAATGACAAGCCAGCAGTCAAAGCCAGAGCTGGTAGTCAGATGAGCTGAGTCAGGAGCCAAAGAGAGTAGTCAGACGAGCCGAGTCAGGAACCAGGAGGGATGTCAGACAGCCAGGTAATACACAGGAACAGGAACTCACAAACAGGTCTGAGACAACGCAAGGGCATAGCATACTGAATAGAGGCCCTTTAAATAATAAGTGATGACATCACAATTCTGAGACTGCAACCTGTCTCACACGGATGATGTACAACAGTCTGGACATAAGAGGGCGTGCAGGAAATTAGCAGCATCGCACACTCAGCACCAGATTCAGCAAGAAAAAGTAAGCAAAATGGCTGCCAGAAGCACATGGTAAACAAAGCAGGGAAAAAACCCTGACAGTACCCTCCCCTCAACGACCCCTCCCTTGGGAGGATAAAAGGCTTATTGGGGAAACGGGCATGGAAGGCACGGAGGAGGCCGGGAGGATGAACATCAGAAGAGGGAACCCATGAATGCTCCTCAGGACCGTAGCCCCTCCAGTGAAGCAAATACTGTACCCAGCCCCTGGACATACGAGTCAATAATGCTGCTGACCTCATATTCTTCATGGTTTTCAACAGAGATAGGACGGGGATGAGCCAACATAGTGGTAAACCGATTACAAACTAATGGTTTCAAGAGGGAGACATGAAAAACATTGGAGATGTGCTTTGCATGAGGAAGGTCAAGAGCGTAAGCCACAGGATTGACCCGTTGGAGTATTTGAAAAGGATTTTTTTAGGAGGTTTGTTAAGAAGCCAAAAAGAAGATTGGAAAGTATTTTGCAATCTAGTATAATGTCTGTTTCTTTAACAACTTTTCCTCAAAAAGGAGTGCACGTCCACTATATAAAACCCATATCTCCCACCATTTGATTACACTTCCAACATAGATTTGATCTGAGAGGATATAATACTTGAAGGTTAGAAGGGGTAAAAAATAATCTATGTAGTATTTTGGGCAGAAATGGAAGGTGATTTGTTAGTATCAGTCAGGGTTATAATACATACAAGTTCTTTCTCCTCTTGGTTAATGTAATGATATTCTGTATCTTGTAGAATTTGTTGTAAAATATTATAAATAATGGATAATGTGTGCATAATGGGAGATTTCAGCATGCATCATTTTTCAAAATTAGTAGGCGAAGCAAATTGTTTTTATTAGCCATAAGCACAAGCAAAATTTTTTTTTTCAGATTAATCTTTTGCACCTAACATTCAACATACTTCCTATTTCCAATTTGTCTCATTTTAAACTAATCAAATACCAACCATTCGTTAAATGAATGTATATGTTTGTTTACTACAGGTGAAAAAGTTCACCTTTAAAGGGACAGTATACACCAATTTTCATATAACTGCATGTAATAGACACTACTATAAAGAATAATATGCACAGATGCTGATGTAAAAATCCAATATAAAACCTTTTAAAAACTATCGGCTAGATTACGAGTTTTGCGTTATGAGTGAAAAAACTTAATGCTGCTTTTTCACTACCGCTGCTATTACGAGTCTTGCAGGTATAGCTGTACCGCACACTTTTTTGGCCGTAACGCAACGTACCTACAGCACTTTTCAAAAATTCCTTTTTCAATGGGACTTCCATAGTGCCGGTATTAGGAGTTTTGCCTGGGAGACTAAAAAGTGAGCGGTACAGCCTATACCGTCAAGATTCGTACCGCCATCTAAAGTCAGTAGTTATGGGTTTTACGTTACAAAGCTGTAGCATAAAACTCATAACTAAAGTGTTACAAAGTACACTAACACCCATAAACTATCTATTGACCCCTAAACCGAGGCCCTCCCGCATCGCAAACACTATAATAAAAATATTAACCCCTAATCTGCCGCTCCGGACATTGCAGACACTATAAAAACATATTAACCCCTAAACCGCCACACTCCCGCATCACAAACACTAGTTAAATACTATTAACCCCTAATCTGCCGCTCCCAACGTCACCGCCTCCACTATACTAAAGTTATTAACCTCTAAACCTAACCCTAACCCTAAGTCTAACCATAACACCCCTAACTTTAATATAATTAAAATAAATCTAAATAAAAATTACTATCATTAATTAAATAATTCCTATTTAAAACTAAATACTTACCTATAAAATAAACCCTAAGCTTCCTACAATATAACTAATAGTTACATTGTAGCTAGCTTAGGTTTTATTTTTAATTTACAGCTAAGTTTGTATTTATTTTAGCTAGGTAGACTAGTTAGTAAATAGTTATTAACTATTTACTTACTATCTAGTTAAAATAAATACAAATTTACCTGTAAAATAAAACCTAACCTGCCTCAAACTAACACCTAACATTACACTAAAATTAAATAAATTACATTTATTAAATACAATTAACTAACTGCTAGATTACGAGCTTTGCGTTATGAGTAAAAAAGAAGCGTTAAGACTCATAACGCTGCTTTTTCACTACTGCTGCTATTACGAGTCTTGTAGGTACAGCTGTCCCGCACACTTTTTTGGCCATACCGCAAATTAACTTACGCATATTTTCGTAAGGTCTTTTTTTCAATGGGACTTCCATAGCGCCGGTATTACAAGCTTTTTTTTGGAGGCCAAAAAGTGAGTGGTACAGCCTATCCCGCAAGATTCGTAACGCATTCTAAAGTCAGTAGTTATGAGTTTTTCACTACAAAGCTGTAGCATAAAACTCATAATTTAAGTGTTACTAAGTACACTAACACCCATAAACTACCTATTAACCCCTAAACCGAGGCCCTCCCGCCCCCAATGTTGCTGCGACCTACCTACACTTATTAACCCCTAATCTGCCGCCCCCAACATCGCCGCCATTTTAATAAACATATTAACCCCTAAACCGTCGCACTCCCGCATCGCAAACACTAGTTAAATATTATTAACCCTTAATCTGCCGCCCCAAACATCGCCGCCACCTACATATATTTATTAACCCCTAATCTGCTGCACCCAACGTCACCGCCATTATACTAAATTTATTAACCCCTAAACCTAAGTCTAACCCTAACCCTAACACCCCCTAACTTAAATATAATTAAAATAAATCTAAATAAAAATTAATATCATTACCTAAATAATTCCTATTTTAAACTAAATACTTACCTGTAAAATAAACCCTAAGCTAGCTACAATATAACTAATAGTTACATTGTAGCTAGCTTAGGGTTTATTTTTATTTCACAGGCAAGTTTCTATTTATTTTAACTAGGTAGAATAGTTAATAAATAGTTATTAACTATTTACTAACTACCTAGCTAAAATAAATACAAATTTACCTGTAAAATAAAACCTAACCTGTCTTACACTAACACCTAACATTACACAACAATTAAATCAATTACCTAAATTAAATACAATTACCTAAATTACAAAAAAAACAAACACTTAATTACACAAAATAAAAAACAAATGATCAGATATTTAAACTAATTACACCTAATCTTATAGCCCTATCAAAATAAAAAAAGCTCCCCCTAAATAAAAAAACCCCCTAGCCTAAACTAAACTACCAATAGCCATTAAAAGGGCCTTTTGCAGGGCATTGCCCCAAATAAATTAGCTCTTTTACCTGTAAAAAAAATACTAACAACCCCCCAACAGTAAAACCCACCACCCACACAACCAACCCCCCCAAAAAAAATCCTAACTAAAAAAACCTAAGCTCCCCATTGCCCTGAAAAGGGCATTTGGGTGGGCATTACCCTTAAAAGGGCATTTAGTTCTATTGCTGCCCAAACCCTAACCTAAAAATAAAACCCACCCAATAAACCCTTAAAAAAACCTAACACTAACCCCCGAAGATCCACTTACAGTTTTGAAGAGCCGACATCCATCCTCAACGAAGCCAGGAGAAGTCCTCAGCGAAGCGGCAAGAAGTCCTCAACGAAGCCGGTAGAAGTCTTCATCCAAGTGGTCCTCCAGACGGGCAGAAGTCTTAATCCAGACGGCATCTTCTATCTTCATCCATCCGGCGCCGAGCGGCTCCATCTTCAAGACATCCAACGCGGAGCATCCTCTTCTTTCCGATAACTAACGACGAATGAAGGTTCCTTTAAATGACGTCATCCAAGATGGCGTCTCTTGAATTCCGATTGGCTGATACAATTCTATCAGCCAATCGGAATTAAAGATGAAAAATTCCTATTGGCTGATGCAATCAGCCAATAGGATTGAGCTTCAATCATATTGGTTGATCCAATCAGCCAATAGGATTGAGCTCGCATTCTATTGGCTGATTGGAACAACATAAATTTGTATTTATTTGAGCTAGGTAGTTAGTAAATAGTTAATAACTACAGGGAGTGCAGAATTATTAGGCAAATGAGTATTTTGACCACATCATCCTCTTTATGCATGTTGTCTTACTCCAAGCTGTATAGGCTCGAAAGCCTACTACCAATTAAGCATATTAGGTGATGTGCATCTCTGTAATGAGAAGGGGTGTGGTCTAATGACATCAACACCCTATATCAGGTGTGCATAATTATTAGGCAACTTCCTTTCCTTTGGCAAAATGGGCCAAAAGAAGGACTTGACAGGCTCAGAAAAGTCAAAAATAGTGAGATATCTTGCAGAGGGATGCAGCACTCTTAAAATTGCAAAGCTTCTGAAGCGTGATCATCGAACAATCAAGTGTTTCATTCAAAATAGTCAACAGGATCGCAAGAAGCGTGTTGAAAAACCAAGGCGCAAAATAACTGCCCATGAACTGAGAAAAGTCAAGCGTGCAGCTGCCAAGATGCCACTTGCCACCAGTTTGGCCATATTTCAGAGCTGCAACATCACTGGAGTGCCCAAAAGCACAAGGTGTGCAATACTCAGAGACATAGCCAAGGTAAGAAAGGCTGAAAGACGTCCACCACTGAACAAGACACACAAGCTGAAACGTCAAGACTGGGCAAAGAAATATCTCAAGACTGATTTTTCTAAGGTTTTATGGACTGATGAAATGAGAGTGAGTCTTGATGGGCCAGATGGATGGGCCCATGGCTGGATTGGTAAAGGGCAGAGAGCTCCAGTCTGACTCAGACGCCAGCAAGGTGGAGGTGGAGTACTGCTTTGGGCTGGTATCATCAAAGATGAGCTTGTGGGGCCTTTTCGGGTTGAGGATGGAGTCAAGCTCAACTCCCAGTCCTACTGCCAGTTTCTGGAAGACACCTTCTTCAAGCAGTGGTACAGGAAGAAGTCTGCATCCTTCAAGAAAAACATGATTTTCATGCAGGACAATGCTCCATCACACGCGTACAAGTACTCCACAGCGTGGCTGGCAAGAAAGGGTATAAAAGAAGAAAATCTAATGACATGGCCTCCTTGTTCACCTGATCTGAACCCCATTGAGAACCTGTGGTCCATCATCAAATGTGAGATTTACAAGGAGGGAAAACAGTACACCTCTCTGAACAGTGTCTGGGAGGCTGTGGTTGCTGCTGCACGCAATGTTGATGGTGAACAGATCAAAACACTGACAGTATCCATGGATGGCAGGCTTTTGAGTGTCCTTGCAAAGAAAGGTGGCTATATTGGTCACTGATTTGTTTTTGTTTTGTTTTTGAATGTCAGAAATGTATATTTGTGAATGTTGAGATGTTATATTGGTTTCACTGGTAAAAATAAATAATTGAAATGGGTATATATTTGTTTTTTGTTAAGTTGCCTAATAATTATGCACAGTAGTAGTCACCTGCACACACAGATATCCCCCTAAAATAGCTATAACTAAAAACAAACTAAAAACTACTTCCAAAACTATTCAGCTTTGATATTAATGAGTTTTTTGGGTTCATTGAGATTGTTGTTCAATAATAAAATTAATCCTCAAAAATACAACTTGCCTAATAATTCTGCACTCCCTGTATTTAGTAACTATTCAACCTAGTTAAAATAAATACAAACTTGTCTGTGAAATAAAAATAAACCCTAAGCTAGCTACAATGTAACTATTAGTTATATTGTAGCTATCTTAGGGTTTACTTTACAGGTAAGTATTTAGTTTTAAATAGGAATTATTTAGTTAATGATATTAATTTTTATTTAGATTTATTTTAATTATATTTAAGTTTGTAGTGTTAGGGTTAGACTTATGGTTAGGGTTAGGTTTAGGGGTTAATAACTTTTGTATAGTGGCGGCGGTGACATTGGGGGCAGCAGATTAGGGGTTAATAATATTTAACTAGTGTTTGTGATGCGGGAGTGTGGTGGTTTAGGGCTTAATATATTTATTTAGTGTTATTGATGTTGGAGGTCAGAGGTTTAGGGGTTAATAACTTTAGTATAGTTGCGGCGGCCACTCCAGCATAGCAAACACTAGTTAAATATTATTAACCCTTAATCTGCCACCCCAAACATCGCCGCCACCTACATATATTTTTTTAACCCCTAATCTGCTGCACCCAACGTCGCCGCCACTATACTAAATTTATTAACCCCTAAACCTAAGTCTAACCCTAACCCTAACACCCCCTAACTTAAATATAATTAAAATAAATTTAAATAAAAATTAATATCATTACCAAAATAATTCATATTTTAAACTAAATACTTGCCTGTAAAATAAACCCTAAGCTAGCTACAATATAACTAATAGTTACATTGTAGCTAGCTTAGGGTTTATTTTTATTTCACAGGCAAGTTTGTATTTATTTTAACTAGGTAGAATAGTTACTAAATAGTTATTAACTATTTACTAACTACCTAACTAAAATAAATACAAATTTACCTGTAAAATAAAACCTAGCCTGTCTTACACTAACACCTAACATTACACAACAATTAAATCAATTACCTAAATTAAATACAATTACCTAAATTACAAAAAAAACAAACACTTACACAAAATAAAAAACAAATGATCAGATATTTAAACTTATTACACCTAATCTAATAGCCCTATCAAAATAAAAAAGCTCCCCCTAAATAAAAAAAAATCCCTAGCCTAAACTTAACTACCAATAGCCATTAAAAGGGCTTTTTGCAGGGCATTGCCCCAAAGAAATCAGCTCTTTTACCTGTAAAAAAAATACTAACAACTCCCCAACAGTAAAACCCACCACCCACACAACCAACCCCCCCAAAAAAAAATCCTAACTAAAAAAAAACTAAGCTCCCCATTGCCCTGAAAAGGGCATTTGGATGGGCATTGCCCTTAAAAGGGCATTTAGCTCTATTGCTGCCCAAACCCTAACCTAAAAATAAAACCCACACAATAAACCCTTAAAAAAACCTAACACTAACCCCCGAAGATCCACTTACAGTTTTGAAGAGCCGACATCCATCCTCAACGAAGCCAGGAGAAGTCCTCAGCGAAGCGGCAAGAAGTCCTCAATGAAGCCAGGAGAAGTCTTCATCCAAGTGGTCCTCCAGATGGGCAGAAGTCTTAATCCAGACGGCATCTTCTATCTTCATCCATCCGGCGCGGAGTGGCTCCATCTTCAAGACATCTGACGCGGAGCATCCTCTTCTTTCCGATGACTAAAGACGAATGAAGGTTCCTTTAAATGACTTCATCCAAGATGGCGTCCCTTGAATTCCGATTGGCTGATAGAATTCTATCAGCCAATCGGAATTAAAGGTTAAAAATTCCTATTGAGAGGGGCGGAGCCAACTACTGAGATGGTTAGACGTGTGTTTGTGCAGCTCCGGGTTCTTAGTGATAATTTTTGGTCTTAATTGTTATACAAAGAGCCCAAATGTCTCCTATTTCACCCTGGAAAGCTAATATTATCTATTATACACTTCACAAAACTGAAGATACTCCACTTATTGAGCTTAACGTTGATGCACACTTTTAGGCTGTGCCACGACGAGATCCCAGACAGCTTCTACATTCCAGAGACGCTGCTAATATGGAGGCCCTGGCAACTTGGGAGCAACGTACTCAACAACTCCTGGAGCAGCACTTTAGGAGCATGAAAGACGATCTAATATCACTACTACTAGCTCTCTCACCGCACCGGACTCACGCAGCTAAGAGCACAGAGCCTGCACGGTCTTGCGGGAGCTATGCAACAGTTGCTGACAAAATTAAGGAAAAGCTCAATTCTCCCTATGACAGAGTCACGCAGTGTTCTGGTCTCAGCGATGTGGGCAGAGCACTGGATCCTTTTCACCCGCTGTCTGTGCAGGTGAAGTCAGTAATAGGTGAGTCACTGGGCTCAGTTGATGTGGGCACACATAAAGAGACGCCATCTTTGGCCTTATCGGCTCACCATGTTCCTCAGACCCCACTTCAAACCACCACCCAGGAACTTAGAGATTACTCTCTAGCGGTAACTGATACGCAGAGTCCGGCTGGGCATGGGAACCCTAAACAGTGTAGAGACCTTACGCTGAAACAGACCACGGCTATAAAGACCCCGTTTCCCCAGGAGCTAAAGAGACTATCCATAACGCTAACACCAACTGACACATACCTCGGCATTTTGGATACTGGCTACTCCTTACTATCTAAGCAGTGTCTACCTGATCAAGAGGTCATAAACTGGGACACAATAGAATATGCAGAGGGTCTGAAATTCTATAGCATCTTCGATACTTATGGTCATCTAAGCAGCATAACCTACTACAATTCCCCTGAAAGCACATGCAAGATAGCGTCGCTTGTTCCCTGGCTGGGTGGAACTCAGTGGACAGATCTTGTAAGAGCTTTGATTCCGGAGCTCGCTCCTTTCCCTGGCAGATTTTGTGCTGAGTCAAAGCTGCTCACCGCGGCTCTGCTTGACAATTGCGAGGCTTTTCTGACGGGCATTATGAGGAGAGCTCTAGAGGGTTTTCCTCTTGAGATCAAACAGCCATTTTGGTACTGCTGGCAACAGGCTGGACATGAGCGCTACTCCTCTCGCAAGTTGGTGGGCATTGGGTGAAACGGAGGGACATGTCACAGTGCAAGAGAGACTTTTTGCTGTTATGTTTTCCTACCATAAGTTCCTTGTTATATCTTTGGTCTGATGTTTATTATTCTACTTTACATTTAGCCTTTCTTAGCTTCATGATATACCCTATATCCTCATATTTACCTGCCGGAAGCGTAGAAGCGCAATGCTGCCTATACAATCTCACACTAGATTTATGGTCTGGTGACATATCCCCATGTCTCCCATTTTCTTTAATAAGTTAAATCCCTGAGCATCTTGTATTCTTTTATGAAACTACTACTGTATAGATTCATTTTCCCCTAAGACAGTTGAAAAATGCTACATATCTTCTACAGAGCCTTTAAATATTTCCCAGCTTTACAGACCAACATTAATGTTGATATGACTTACATGTCTGGTGTGATGTTTGTTATGTTTACCTAAATACAGCCCTCTACTTGTTGCTAGATATTTACCGGGCAAAGGTTGTACTTAAATGCCCGCACTAATCTGATAACTTTATCCTTAATGTCTATACCCCTGTCCTCCTGCAGGGAATGCGCATTTAAAAAATAGAAATGTGTCTATATTAGTTGCTTTAGACCTTATTGATACCACTTATGCAACTAAAAACGTGAAATTGGCTATATGTTATCACTATTACATTGTGTGGCACATACAAGCTTACTTTATTTAAAAGGAATTGCTAACTGAGAGAACTTATTGAACATGCCATTTAGCAGAAACTAGAAAGTTAACGGGTTTCAGGTATTATATTGTCTAGATACGTGTCTGTTATAATGGTTTTCTAGGACATATTTGCCTATAGCTTTGTTTGTTGTCAATGTTTTTACAATGTACCCCAGGTTATATTTTTATATCTGTCTGTGGCAGGCTTAGATATCTACCTATTTATACCTTAGATTGAGCAGGCCTAGTGCTCGCTGCCATCTTACATATGGGCATATATGTGTATTTGTTTATCTGTGCATGCATGAGTGTTCACTTATGTCTCTCTAATGGGACCAGCAGTAATATTCACCCAAATAGTGTGGTTAGTCCACTTACTGCAGTGGTAGTTTATAGTACCTTTTAGCCAGTCTTATACTTATCCTACCCTCATATAGCTATAGCTTTACAAATTATTTAGCTTGCTTAATATTCAGACGCCCGTGTTCTTTTCAATAGGCTCTTATAGTATGGAGATATCATTCTATTTTTATCTTGGAGTTTTAAAACCTTACTTAACAGCTGGCTTATCTGCCCCTCCCATAACTTGGGATGTAATATAGTTAGGATCCCATATTCATGTCCGAAGGGGTAACTAAATATGTTTATAAAGATTTCCTTTTATATACGTAATGTTTAGTCAGGTGCTCCATATGTACTGAGCTTTGTTAACCACTACACACTATCACACTGCTCCTGATTTTACAGCTATGAGACTCACGCACCCTTATGGACAGCTTTGAATAATGCTGGGTCTTTGGACTGAATCCATCCAGCAGGGTGAATAAGCAATTCTACATTTCTAGGCTATGGTTATCTGATATTACGCGTCTAGGTGCTCTGTTTATGTCATAGCCACACATACCTTCTATGTTTATGTATAAATGCTTGTGCTGCGGTATTGGAGACTGAGTTAGCCTTATATATTAAGTTTGTTTTTATGGAGTTACTATGTTTATGCCTATTGATTGTGTTTCCTCCACCTATGACCAGAACCCTTTCTCCTATAGAGGGTATTATGCCTTCTTCCTTAACCAAACAGCCCACAACTACTTTAATAGAGCCTTATCTTACATTAGATAGCTATTTATAGGATGAGTAATTAGTTTGAGTATTGGGAAACTTTACTTTAATTCATAGGCTTATTTAATGCTCTTATGTTTGGTTGGATATACCCTCCATTAGCCTATTGTTACTTCCTATCTTAGCATGTCTAATTATGCTCTATTGCTCTCTCCACAGGCCCAGTTACATTGGGTTATACTCATATTAGTGGCTGATTTATGCCATATATTTGTAGTAAGTAACTGGACCCATATTGTCCTTTTGTCTCTGTATTTCACTGTAGTTTAAAGCCACATTCTATATGTACCAAAGGTCTAAAACCTACATTTGATATATAACACCCCATGCACCTACATATATGTTCTGACATTATACCCAGTTTAGCTTCAGACTGAATGTCGTATTTAGTCACACCTCAATGACTTTTACGCAGTTTTTAGCAAGGTACACCACTTTTGTTAGTCCCCCATACTTCTACCATCTCGCTTAAGCTATGCTTTACAATAAGGCCTACTGGATATTAAAGATACTAGAAGGAAATGATACAAATCTGCATTCTTATCATGTTTGTCTTAAGCTGTTTAAACTGTTGAAGATCTTAGTCCATTTACAAATTCGTCATGCTAACTGGCTCCGCCCCCCAGTCGTCCCCCCTACTCTACTTTGAGCGGCTCTCGCCCGCTGTATACCCTCTCCCCATAAAACCATAGAGCTAACTCCTCCCTGGCCCTAAGCTTATTTAAATAGATTCCCTAAGTTACTTTTTATTTAGCAAAGGGAGGACCGTTATTGGTTATATCACATCTTTGATGCTCTATCATAAAACTGAAGTCTCCTTATAGATAGCCCAAATTTTATAATACCACTTGAGATATATGAGTACAATTTGCTTTCTCTACATTGTTTTTTTTCTGCTATACCTTGTAATTTTACTGTGTACACAATTTTCTGTAAATGTTTTGGGGCATACCCTATATGTTGTATATGCTTATGACTTCAATAAAAATTGCTTTAAAAAAAAAAAATCCTATTGGCTGATGCAATCAGCCAATAGGATTGAGCTTCAATCCTATTGGTTGATCCAATCAGCCAATAGGATTGAGCTCGCATTCTATTGGCTGATTGGAACAACATAAATTTGTATTTATTTGAGCTAGATAGTTAGTAAATAGTTAATAACTATTTAGTAACTATTCAACCTAGTTAAAATAAATACAAACTTGCCTGTGAAATAAAGATAAACCCTAAGCTAGCTACAATGTAACTATTAGTTATATTGTAGCTATCTTAGGGTTTATTTTACAGGTAAGTATTTAGTTTTAAAAAGGAATTATTTAGTTAATGATATTAATTTTTATTTAGATTTATTTTAAAGGGACAGTCAAGTCCAAAAAAAACTTTCATGATTCAGATAGAGCATGCAATTTTAAACAACTTCCCAATTTACTTTTAGCACCAATTTTGCTTTGTTCTCTTGGTATTCTTAGTTGAAAGCTAAACCTAGGCGGTTCATATGCTAATTTCTTAGACCTTGAAGACTGCCTCTAATCTGAATACATTTCGACCACTAGAGGGCATTAGTTCACATGTTTCATATAGATAACATTGAGCTCATGCACGTAAAGTGACCTAGGAGTGAGCACTGATTGGCTAAACTGCATGTCTGTCAAAAGAACTGAAATAAGGGGGCAGTCAGTAGAGGCTTAGATACAAGATAATTACAGAGGTAAAACGTGTATTATTATAAGTGTGTTGGATATGCAAAACTGGGGAATGGGTAATAAAGGGATTATCTTTCTTTTTAAACAACAAAAATTCTGGTGTTGACTGTCCCTTTAATTATATTTAAGTTTGGAGTGTAAGGGTTAGACTTATGGTTAGGGTTAGGTTTAGGGGTTAATAACTTTAGTATAGTGGTGGCGGTGACATTGGGGGCAGCAGATTAGGGGTTAATAATATTTAACTAGTGTTTGTGATGCGGGAGTGTGGCAGTTTAAGGGTTAATATATTTATTTAGTGTTTAGGGGTTAATATATTTATTTAGTGTTAGTGATGTGGGAGGCCAGAGGTTTAGGGGTTAATAACTTTAGTATAGTTGCGGCGGCAACATTGGGGGTGGCAGATTAGGGTTTAATAAACGTATGTAGGTGGCGGCGACGTTGGGGGCAGCAGATTAGGGGTTATTCAATTTATGTAGGTTGCGGCGACATTGGGGATGGCAGATTAGGGGTTAATAAGTGTAGGTAGGTGGCGGCGATGTCGGGGGCCACATATTAGGGGTTAATAAGTGTAATGTAGGTGTCTGCGATGTTGGGGGCAGAAGATTAGAGGTGTTTAGACTCAGGGTTTATGTTAGGGTGTTAGGTGTAAACATAAATTTTCTTTCCCCATAGGAATCAATGGGGCTGTGTTTCGGAGCTTTACACTCCGTTATTGCAGGTGTTAGGCTTTTTTTAGGGGCTCTCCCAATTGATGTCTAATGGGAGATCGTACAGGAGCACGTAACACCAGCTCAAAGCAGCGCTGGTATTTGTGTGCGGTATAGAGCTCAACGCTGCCATATTGCCTGCTAACGCTGGGTTTTTGCAAACCTGTAATAGCAGCGCAATTAAATGTGAACGGTGGAAATAACTTGCAAGTTATTACCGAGCCGCTCATAACGCAAAACTCATAATCTGGCCATTACTTAGAAGCTCCCAGTTTAGCACTTCAAAAGATTGACTAGAACACCCAGAGAAAGCAAACACTCCCCCCTTCTTCTGCATATGAAAAGACCCTTTACACAAACAGGAGCAAGCTGGAGTAAGTATACATTAGTATACTCCTACAACTTTGGGGCTTGGTTAGGAGTCTGAAAATCAGAACAATGTTATTTAAAAATAAGCAAAACTATACATTTTTACAAAACAAACAAACTGTATGGGCTATATAAATGGATCCTCTTGAAAACATTTATGCAAAGAAAAATCTAGTGTATATTGTCCCTTTATAGTAAAATACTTATCTTTAGTGCCCTGGACAAACTCACATGTCTAGGTTTTATATTTATGATTGGTAATGTAAGTATATACTTGGTCGTATAAAAAAACAATTATAAACTCAAAAATCTCCTTTTCTATTAATTCTGAATGAGTACACATTTTGTCATCTACGTGATTCAGTTTTACCCCAGAATATTGTAAAATGACCCTCTATGCAATGCAAAGAATTAAACACAGATGCATATTTCATCTTTTTTTCATTTGTTATTTTTCTAGTAGTTTTAATTCATGTTTACCATTGAACTCTATTTCCAACTATTCCTTTATAATTTCCTTTTCCATGACAAACTCTTTATTCATTTTAGATTGTTTGACTTTGAAAATGTACACACACAGTGCATTAAGCTTTCCAAGAGTTAGAGCAACATTCACTTGATTTATCAGAGCATCCATGTATCATCTTCTGTCTTTTTTTGTTACAGTTTCCTCACTGGTGTTATGAGGAACTTATTAAATCAGAACAGTGGTCTTTAAAGTCAGTGAATTATTTCTCAGAAAGGACAGAAAATATGTGTTTACAATGAAATAAAATACTAGTTAGAATAAAAGGTGGAAATGCAGAGAGAAAAAAGAAAGACAGAGGGAAATAAACAAGAAATAAAGATGGAGCAGAAAAGAAAGCTTAAAGGGGCAGAAAACTTACAAACTAATGTTATATAATTCTGCACATAGTGCAGAATTATATAACATTAGCTTACTGGCAGATATATACATTAAAGTATTGCAGAATTTTTTTATGTATAAGTTCATTTTACCAGAACGCCTTTCTTTGCTCTACTGAGCGGGTCTGGTTTTTACACAGCGCATCGCAGCAACACTGTCTAGTCACAGTTAGTGATGTTGCGAACTTAAAATTTTCCGTTCGGGAATGGCAGACTCGAACTTCCGCAACTGTTCGCGAACGGGCGAACCGCCATTGACTTCAATAATTTTAAAACCCACAGGGACTCTTTCTGGCCACAATAGTGATGGAAAAGTTGTTTCAAGGGGACTAACACCTGGACTGTGGCATGCCGGAGGGGGATCCATGGCAAAACTCCCACGGAAAATTACATAGTTGATGCAGAGTCTGGTTTTAATCCATATAGGGCATTAATCACCTAACATTCCTAAATTGTTTGGAATAACGTGCTTTAAAACATCAGGTATGTACATTACTGTTACACCAGATATGAGTGGTGGCACTGGGCAAGTGAGCCTGGCACACACACTGGCAGGCATGCAACTGCAATTAGATTATACTAGCAGACTGATGTTTCACAGTCAAAAAAGTTTTTTTTTTTAAATTTACACTACTGTTACAACATATATGAGTGGTGGCACTTAGCAAGTGGGCCTGGCACACACGCTGGCAGGCAGGCAACTGCAGTTAGATTACACTAGCAGACTGATGTTTCACAGTATATAAAGTTTTTTTTTTACAAAATTGACACTACTGTTAAAACAGATATGAGTGGCGGCACTAGTTGGCAAGTGGGCCTGGCACACACACTGGCAGGCAGGCAACTGCTATTAGATTACACTAGCAGACTGATGTTTCACAGTCAAAGAAGTTTTTTTTTTTTTTTTTAAATTACACTACTGTTACAACAGATATGAGTGGTGGCACTTAGCAAGTGGGCCTGGCACACACGCTGGCAGGCAGGCAACTGCAGTTAGATTACACTAGCAGACTGATGTTTCACAGTATACAAAGTTTTTTTTTACAAAATTTACACTACTGTTACAACAGATATGAGTGGTGGCACTAGTTGGCAAGTGGGCCTGGCACACACACTCCAAGCAATGAAATAATTTGTTCCAGCCACCGATAATTAAAAGACCTTTATTTCTTCATCAACTAGGGTCTTAGACAAACATACAACGTTTCAGGCCTGCTATAGGCCCTTAGTCATGTATACTAAACATACACTGATTCATCACTTAAATACTTTACACCTGGTCAATTATTCACCTGTTACCATGTGACCATTCAATGTTACATCACTGCCATCTTGTGGACAGCTAAAGTATATATTCCTGTTTCAGATAAGCATTCTAAATAATCACATTGGAAAGGTTTAAATATCAAACAATATTAAAAGATAAAACCATATGTACAAAATTAAAATAGAGGAAACATTGCACAAAATATGCAGATGCTATGTACTTATTTCATAAATACTGATTTCAAAACCTTTCATTTTAGAGTTGGTCTTATAAATTTCAAAAGATTGCTATTATAGATTGTACAGATTACTGTCAGTTAATTACTATAGGCCTGTATTAATAAAAATCTCTCATTTCCCTTTTAATTTTTTTTATATATACAGGTAATTTTCAGACATTTCCATCATATTTACTCAGCCCATTAGAAAGGGTTATTGTAGGAAAAATACTTTAAAGTAAAAAATGCAAAAAATGCAGGTATCATAATGCTCAGCCCATTAGAAGGGGAAGATTTACCCATCTCCAGAGATGTGTTTGAATGACAAATATTCAGTAGAATAGACTCCAATCAAAGTCTTTATTCATACCCTTAGGTATTAAGCTTTCCAATTTGTATATCCAAAACATCTCTCTTGTTTTTAATATATGTTCTCTATTACCTCCCCTCCTTGGTCTATCAATTTGTTCAATTATTTGGAATCTGAGCTGGCTGATGTTATGACCCATAGAGAGGAAGTGAGAGGAAACAGGAGCCTCTTTGTTCTTACATCTGATATTAGACTTGTGTTCTGTTATCCTCTCCCTTACCTCTCTACAGGTCTCGCCCAAATAGATCAAACCACATGGACACTTAATCAAATAGATACAATAACATGACCTGCAAGTTAGATATTTATTAATTTTGTATTTCCTACCATTTATGGGGTGAAAAAATGTTCACCTTTAATCATTGAACTGCAGTTGCTGCAGTTCAAACAAGGATAACATCCATCTTTCCTAGGGCCTATAGTTCTCTGCATGTTCAATCTATTACTACCTATATCAGAATGTACAAGGGTATATATTATACTTCTATTTCTTTTATATGCTGTCATTAGATTTTATTTAAACTCATTCACTTGGGGGTTACAGTCCCTTAAAATGTGCCAATGCTTTCTCAGAATATTAATTTTCTGACTAAATTCATTAAATTGTGTTACAAAAACTAAACAATTTGTTTCTTTACTTTTGTACTTTTTGGGTAGTTTTTCATTATTAACCACATCTAGTTGTTCCTTTATTAATGATATTGGATAACCTCTATTAATGAATTTATCAGCCATCTCCTCCAACCTTTGCTTACATCTATTCTCCTCAGACACTATGCGTTTAACCCTTAAAAATTGGCTCTTTGGAATGGCCCTAAAGATACTGTTAGGGTGGCAACTTCCATATTTCAATATATTATTCTTATCTGTGTCTTTTGTATGGATATCTGTTTTTAAAAAACCATCCTTGAAGTATACATAGGTATCCAAAAACTCAATTCCAATTTCACTCATATTTAAAGTGAACTTTAATCCATTGACAGAATTATTAAGATCTTCAACAAAAGACAACAGGCTACCAACGTCACCCCCCCACACGCCAAACACATCATCAATGTACCTCCACCAGGAGGCACCATAGAGCTGGAACAAGCCGTGAGGATATACAAAGTACTCCTCAAAGCTATTCATGAAAATGTTGGCGTATGAGGGGGCAACGTTGGAGCCCATTGCTGTACCCTGTCTCTGCAAGTAATATGTATCCATAAATAGAAAATAATTCTGGTATAGAATAATAGAAAAAAGTTCTATTAGAAACCAAATCTCTGCCTCAGTATAATTTTTACTAGATCTAAGCATATGTTCCACTGATGAAATCCCTATTGTATGTTTAATAGAGGTATAAAGACTTGAGACATCTAATGAAAACAAGATACACTTATCTCCTACATGTCCTAGGTCCTGTAGTTTAGCCAAAAAATCATTAGTGTCCCTAATGTAAGATGTGGTGTTTTTAACAAGAGGCTGCAACACTTTATCCAAGAAAGTAGAAATATTAGAAAAAACTGAACCCATTCCTGCCACAATAGGGCGCCCAGGAGGTGGGAGGGTCTGGGAGGCAGTGTCTGCAGCTGATTGGCTGAAATGTGTCTGCAGACTGTGAGATACAGGGTCAAAGTTTACTCAATGATGACGAATAGGGGGCGGATCGAACATCGCATATGTTCGCCCACCGCGGCGAACGCGAACAAGCTATGTTCGCCGGGAACTATTCACCGGCGAACTATTCGCGACATCACTAGATACAGTGTGCCCGGTTGCGCAATTAAAATTAATGGATGTAGTTTTCTGCCCCTTTAAGAATATGAGGGAAGAGAATGTAAGCGAAAAAAAAGTCTATATCCATGTGTAATTCATTAATATTCATATAGAACTCTCTGTATTTCTATCTATCATCAATATGTCTAACTGTCTATCTATCTTTTAAAAGTGAAAAGTTGATTTTCAGATGCTTAAAACATTTAAGTTCACAATATTGTCTGAAACTGTCATGTGTAAGAACTTTGACTGAAATATCGACTTAAACACATTTGCTTGACAATTTTGCAAAAGGTGTATGGACAAAGAAATGTTTAGTGAAGATTGTTTACTCTGAAAACAGTTTGCCTGTGTTTACAATGGGTTAGATTTATAACTTGATTATTTATGGAAGTTACATTTGTTTCAATGGTTTATACTATACCACACAGGAAATATTTATCTGCATGCTTAAGGATATTGTATCCCGGTAAATGTTTAAAGGGACATGAAACCCAATTTTTTTTTCATGATTCAGATAGAGCATGCAATTTGAAGCAACTTTCTAATTTACTCCTATTATCACATTTTCTTTGTTCTCTTGGTATGCTTTGTTGAATGAGCAGCGATGGACTACTGGTTGCTGACTGAACACATGGGCGAGCCAATGACAATCGGTATACTGTATATATGCAGCCACCAATCAGCAGCTAGAACCTAGATTCTTTGCTACTCCTGAACTTTCCTAGATAAATCTTTCAGCAAAGGCTAACAAGAGAAGGATGCAAATTAAATAATAGAAGTAAATTAGAAAGTTGTTTAAAATTGTATTCTCAATCTGAATCATAAAAAATAAATAAATTTGGGTTTCATGTCTCCTTAAGTTCCTCAAAAGTTATCCAGTAGCCATGCAAATTCTTTTGACTCAACCAATTAGTAAAATGTTATTTTTTAAATGACCGTATTTTTGTTATTCCTTGCTCCATCTGTAAAATAATCTGAAATCTGTTAAAACAATAAAATGGTGACATTGTTCCAGTACTAGGGCATTTTTATAGAGTAATGCCGTTATTTAAACTGACAAATTTTTCCCCTAGTTCTATCATCATGCAATTTACTGTTTGCTCTAAGGTTAATACATTTACAAAGTTCACATCTCTGAAAAAAGAAATAAACTAATGAAAACTGCTTTCTTTGACTTCTATAATCTGCTGTAACAAAACTATAGTATTGCTTTTTTTTTTGAGGTAAAACAAAAATGGTACATTTAAATACTTTTTTTTGTCATTTTAAATTAAAATTCATCATTATCAAAAACTACTAGATATATTTGCAGATATAATTTGATATAAAACATGTTGGGTAGAAAATAAACAGCTAACTATATTCAAATGTTAAGAAACATATCTTGCATTTTAGTAATATTTCCCAAATGACATTGTAAAGTTTTTGTTTGACACTTTATTTATGAAAAAATCCTAATAATTAATGATTGTATAATTAATTAAATTATTTAATCGGTCATCCAAGAAATGTGACATCATGTAGGGCATAAAAAATAGTATTAGGCTTAGAAAAATGGTTAGTATAAAGGCAGAGGAAAAAAACAAAACAAGGTTAAACAAGTTAAAAATAAATCTGCAACAGATGGTGGGTGTGCATACTAGACGTCTAGAAATCTCATTGTAATTTTAGGACTGTAAAGATACTAAAGAAAATTCATAAAACTTCTGTTCAGCCTGCTGTTTTCTATATTGAAATAATAACTTCAATTTTTCTCATTGGAAGAACAGAAGTTGTATGTTTGTGGAAGTCAAGTACAGCTTGATAAATTCCCAGCAGGAGTTTTGAAGGTGTTAATAACATAAAGACTATAAGCATCTGGCATTTTTATACCTGATTAAATGTAGTCACTTATGAAAATATAAAAAAGAAATGACCACAGATAAAAATCAACAAACAATGCTTTCCTTGTTTATATTAACACAATGTCATGTAGTTTAAATAATAATAATTAAAAAAATCATTAAATAAATGCAACCAACCATTTTCAATATTTCTTTTATAAGGTGGTGAGAGCCCACAAGCCATTACACCTGGGATTCAACTTCTGGTCACTAGGGAGAGGCAAAGATACCCAACATTTCATAAGATTTTAATCCCGGTCTTAATCTTTGCTTTACAGGAGGAAGGTGAAGAATAGAAGAGCTTCAGATTGGGGTTTTCAGACCTATGTGAGACCTGATCTACACTAGAGCAAGGAACAGAAGAGAGGGTAACATGGAGTACTGGGTTGTGACAGAATAACAGCCTCTGTGAGATAGTCACAAGCCTGCCACAGTTGTCGTGGGGACTTGTCCCTTCACCCCCTTTGTTGGATCAGCTACCACAGGTATTGTGGGGACTTGTCCCTTAGCCTCTTCCTGTTGGGTCATCATCATACTCCTGTCAGAATTCTTCTACTGTTGCCTGCTCAGCACTGGATAGGCTTTCTGCTGGAAGCAGCTACATATCTCAGCAGGGGAGGTGCTGCTCAGGTAAGTGGTATGTGCACTCACATAGTTCACAGGCATAAGTAGGTACAACTCCATGTACATCATACTAGGGGACATAAATGTATACAAGACTGTTATTACTGTAAATGCCTATTACATACAGTATATTGTGGGACATATAGTATTTGAGGTTTCTGAGATTACAACGGTGTTTAACCATATGTGTATTTTATTTTTCCTTAAACAGGGTCAAGGAGACTATTTGCTCTGTTTTCAGACATATTTCTACAGGCTCTGAGTGGTGGATTTTCTTATAGCTCTAGCATTATTACTTCATTTCAGCACTATGGAGCATGCTGCCATAGTTCTGGTAGCTTTCAGAGTTTTCCTCTATCCTCCGTTCGTCCTCAGAGGAGCTGCACTATAATTTTTATCTGAGTAGCACACTGTTATGTTTTTATGTTAAAAATGTCAAAACAGCATTAATTTAAAACACACTAAAACACAGAGCTTCCATCTGTCCATTTTGCTCTTTGGGTATTGATTCTGGTTTAGAAGCTGTGTCCTGCTATGCATCTTGACATTTCCTTACTTTTTTTTGGGTCCATTTTTCCCAGCAGCTTTTAATTGTTAAAAAATTCAGTTTTGCATGTTGAAGTTGCATTTCTTGACTTTATTCAAGGGAGATGAAAGTCAAAATTAAACATTCATGATACAGATAGAATATACAATACAAAAACATGAATCACAAATTAAATCTATTATCACACTTTGGTCTCTTGGTATCCTTTGTTGAAGTGAGTACTGAGGTAGACCTGTCTTAAGCACTATATGGAAGCAGTGTTTGTATATATTTTTTTTTTACTATTATACATTGTTGCAAACATTACTGTCACATAGTACTTAAAGTGATGGTAAACTCTCCCCTTTTTAAAATCAGATCTGGAATGTAAGCGCTATTTTAGATGGAGTTTTATTCATCATGTGTAATGAAGATGCGCTATAACTTAGTTTTTAATATAGATATGAAATTCAAATACCCCACGTTACACCACCCACTTCAAAAGTAAATTTTCCTGTCAGCTAAATGATTGAATTACTCTCTAATCAATGCTCTAGCTACAACAAAAGTGCCATATGGGGAGAGTGCTGATTGGACAACAATTCAATCTGTTAGCTCACAGAAAATTTTACTTTTGAAGTGGGCGGAGGAGCATGCAGTATTTGAATTTCATATCTATATTAAAAAGTAAGTTATAGCGCATCTTCTTTACAGCTAATGAATTAAACTCCATCTAAAATAGCGCTTATATTCCAGATCTGATTTTAAAAAGGGGAGAGTTTACGATCACTTTAAATGGATAGTAAACCCCAAAATTTTATTTTATGATTCAGATAGAACATACAATTTTAAACAACTTTACAATTTAATTCTATTAGCAAATTTTCTTCATTCTCTTGTTTTCCATTGCTGAAGGGACAGCATTGCACTACTGACAGGAAGCTGAAAATATCTATTTAGCCAATCACAAGATACAAATGTGTGCAGGCACCAATTAGCAGCAGCTCCCACTAGTGTATGATATGTGCGTATTCATTTTTTTAACAAGGGATACTAAAAGAATGAAGCACATTTGAAAATAGAAGTGAATTTAAAAGTGTCTTTAAATGGCCTGCTCTATCTGAACCATGCAAGTTTAATTCTGACTTTCCTATCCCTTTAAGACAAGCGCATGCTACCTACATATGCTAGTGAACATAGAATACCAAGAGAAATAAGCATATTTAACAGTAGAAGTGAATGGGAAATTATTTTTTTATATTGTTTTGCATTTTACCTTTTTAACCCACCCCTTTTAAATAAAATGTTTAATTAATTTCTTAAACTACTCAAATAATATATTGTCATATAAAAGTTAATTTCTTATAACATGGATATGATTGGAGAGTTGAACATGTAAATTACAAAATTACTCAACACTATATGAAATTGCCATTAAAGTCATGAATTGATGTTAATGATTGAATGAAAATACACATTTAGCATATTATCATTCATCATCATGCAGCATCATACTCATCATTTATACTGAATTTATCAACCATCTTACTTTCCGTGTGAACCCTATTTGAAAATCATGATAACTTTGTTTTCTTTTTCATGTGTTACTATTAAACACTCAGGGCCAGATTACGAGTGGAGCGATAACTGTTACATGTAAGCGATAAGTGGTTTATCTGGGTGTTTGCACGCGTTGGGTTTTTCGCTCATATTAAAAGTTGAAAGTAAACGTGATCGTTTGAGCGCAATCACGATTATGCTAGAATGATTACTATGTCCTCAGAGCTCTGATTAAATGTTTTGCAAAACAAATAGTGTCACAAAACATGCAAAAAATACAGCTACACTCATAATAACATCATCTAATAAAAAATAAACATTTTACTTTAGACTGGCCACTTTATTAGTTACACCTGTTCAATTGCTTGGTAACACAAATTGCTAATCAGCCAATCACATGGCAGCAACTCAATACATTTAGGCATCTAGACAGGGTGAAAATGACTTGCTGAAGTTCCAACTGAGCATCAGAATGGGAAAGAAAGGGTATTTAAATGACTATGAATGTGGCATTGTATTTCATAAACTGCTGATCTTCTGTGATTTTCATACACAACCATCTATAAGGTTTACAGAGAATGGTTTGAAAAAGAGAAAACATCCAGTAAGCAGCAGTTGTGTGAACGAAAATGCTTTCTTGGTGTCAGAGGTCAGAGGAGAATGGGCAGACTGGTTTAAGATGATAGAAAGGCAACAGTAACTCAAATAACCACTCATGACAACCAAGGTATGCAGCAGAAGACCACACCGGGTGCCACTCCTGTCAGCTAAGAACAGGAAACTGAGGCTACATTTGCACATGCTAACCAAACTTGGACAATAGTAGATTTAAAATTTTGCCTGGTTTGATGAGTCCCGATTTCAGATACGACACTCAGATGGTTGAGTCGTAAACAAAATTAAAGCATGGATCCATCCTACCTTGCATCAAGGGTTCAGGATGGTGGTGGTGGTGTAATGGTGTGGGGGATATTTTCTTGGCACACTTTGAGCCCCTTAGTACCAATTGAGCATTGTTTCAATGCCACAGTCTACCTGAGTGTTGTTGCTGACGATGTCCATCCCTTTATGAGTACAGTGTACTCATCTACTGATGGCTACTTTCAGCAGGATACTGCACCATTTCACAAAACTCAAATAATCTCAAGCTGATTTCTTGAACATGACAATGAATTCACTGTACTCCAATGGCCGCCACAGTCACCAGATCTCAATCAAATAGAGCACCTTTGGGATGTGGTGGAACGGGAGATTCGCATCATGGATGTGCAGCCGAAAAATCTGCAGCAACTGAGTGATGCTATCATGTCAATATGGACCAAAATTTCTGAGGAATGTTTCCAACACCTTGTTGAATCTATGCCTCAAAGAATTAAGGAAGTTCTGAAGGCTAAAGGGGGTCTAACCTGGTACTAGCAAGGTGTACCTAGTAAAGTGGCTGGTGTGTGTGTGTGTATATATAATATATATATATATATATATATATATACATATAGTTTTCGTTAATACTGTGTCAGTTTGTCTATTGATGGCTTTAGGTTAGTCAACTTCCATTAACCAGAGACTATCTTTAAATATGCCTAAATTACTAGAGTGTCAAAAATTTAATGGATTTGCATAGCTTTTTAAAGCTGTTGTTTAACTTTTTGGGGTCGATCCGATAAAAAACGTTGCCCGCAAAAGCCGGCGACGCCAATATTTGCGCTGGTTTGGTATCCTATATAAGGCGTAACCTAGAAGTTACGCGCGTATATTTCTGCCGTCGCCCGTAGTTTTTTGGGCCATAGGCAGGTATACCAAACCAGCACAGTTTGGTATCCAATATGCAGCGTAAGGACTTACGTGGCGAAAATGGAGAAATCTTACTCCATTTTCACCTCGCCACAAAAAGCAGCCGTAAGAAGCCTTACGCTGACTATTGGAGCCCCGTAACTCCCTAAACTAGCTAGAAAATAAACTTAACACCTAAAGCATGCGCAATGTCTATCTACCTGTCAACCGCGATCCCCCCCCCCAGAAATCCCTAATAAACTTATTAACCCCTAAACCGCCGCTCCCGGACCCCGCCGCCATCTACATAAACTAACCCCCTACTGTGAGCCCCTAAAACCGCCGCCATCTACCTTATCTATCCCCTAATCTGACCCCTTACACCGCCGCCACCTATATAAAAATTATTAACCCCTAATCTAATCCCCCTATACCGCCGCCAGCTATATTAATATTATTAACCCCTAATGTAAGCCCCTAACACCGCCGCCATCTCTATTAAAATTATTAACCCCTAATTTAATCTACCTACCCCGCCGCCAGCTATATTATATATATTAACCCTAAGTATATTATAGTTAATATAGTTATTACATTATATATATTAACTATATTAACCCTAATTATATTAGGGTTAATATAGTTAATATAGTTACTATAGTATTTATATTAACTATATTAACTCTATCTAACCCTAACACCCCTAACTAAATTTATATTAAATTAATCTAATTCATATTATAAACTAAAATATTCCTATTTAAATCTAAATACTTACCTATAAAATAAACCCTAAGATAGCTACAATATAATTAATAATTACATTGTAGCTATGTTAGGGTTAATATTTATTTTACAGGAAGAATTCTTCTTTGCCGCTTGGAGGAAGACATCGCCGGAGGAAGAATTCTTCTTTGCCGCTTGGAGCAAGACATCGCCCGGATCGGATGAGGTGTTCGGCCCGGTGTGGTGAAGACAAGGTAGGGAGATCTTCAGGGGGGTAGTGTTAGGCTTTTTTAAGGGGGGTTTGGGTGGGTTTAGAATAGGGGTATGTGGGTGGTGGGTTGTAATGGGGGGGGTATTGTATATGTTTTTAAATGCAAAAGAGCTGAATTCTTTGGGGCATGCCCCACAAAAGGCCCTTTTAAGGTAAAGAGCTTTGAACTTTTTTAAATTTAGAATAGGGCAGGGAATTTTTTTTATTTTGGGGGGCTTTATTATTTTATTAGGGGGCTTAGAATAGGTGTAATTAGCTTAAAAATCTTGTAATCTTTTTTTTATGTTTTGTAATTTAGTGTTTGTTTTTGTAATTTAGTTTAGTTAATTTAATTGTATTTTTAGATAGATATTTGTAGTTTATTTAATTTATTGATAGTGTAGGTGTATTTGTAACTTAGGTTAGGATTTCTTTTACAGGTAATTGGGTAATTATTTTAACTAGGTAGATATTAAATAGTTAATAACTATTTAATAGCTATTATACCTAGTTAAAATAATTAACAATTTACCTGTAAAATAAATATTAACCCTAACATAGCTACAATGTAATTATTAATTATATTGTAGCTATCTTAGGGTTTATTTTATAGGTAAGTATTTAGATTTAAATAGGAATATTTTAGTTTATAATATGAATTAGATTAATTTAATATAAATTTAGTTAGGGGTGTTAGGGTTAGATAGAGTTAATATCGTTAATCTAAATAGTATAGTAACTATATTAACTATATTAACCCTAATATAATTAGGGTTAATATAGTTAATATATATAATGTAATAACTATATTAACTATAATATACTTAGGGTTAATATAGATAATATAGCTGGCGGCGGGGTAGGTAGATTAAATTAGGGGTTAATAATTTTAATAGAGATGGCGGTGGTGTTAGGGGCTCACTTTAGGGGGTTATAGATTTAATATAGCTGGCGGCGGGGTACGGGAGCGGCGGTTGAGGGGTAAATAACTTTTTTTATTGTTAGGCTAGTGAGGGGGGATAGCGGATAGAGGGTTAGACGTGTCGGGCTATGTTAGGGAGGCGTGTTAGACAGTGCGGGTGATTTAGACTTTAGTCAGGTTTTATAGGCGCCGGCAGTTTCTAACGTGGCGCAAGTCACTGGCGACTCCAAAAATCTGTACTTACGCAGATTTCTGGACATCGCTGGTTTGTGAGACTTGCGCCACTTTAGCAAGTGATGGCGCCGCATATTGGATAGCTCGAGTTGCGAGCTGAAACTGCGGGCGACGCGGGTTCCCTCGCTTGCGCCGCAAACTGCGATCTATATCGGATCGCGCCCCTAGTTTGTAGTTTTGTTGCTTGCTTTAACAGCATTCAATGACAAATTGGTTTCACTCTTTGATTAAATGCTTTAAGCTTTTTGACACGCTGAGTTAACACTTATTTATTATAGCTCCAAAAATCACATCTTATTTTTTTATTCTTATAATATTATATAATAGGTTCTGTGTATTTTTTTTCTCTCAAGAGATCACAAGGCCTTGCTGTCAAGGATGCTGTCGCTATCATTACTTTGCTTTGTTTTCACCTTGGTATAATATTTGGCTGTCAGTGTTTATGATTAAAAGTTTAAAATCTTTATATACCCGTACTGCGTTAACAGAATTCCATATTGTGCAATTATGCATTCAGGGCATTTTCAAGCATATTTTAAAGATTCTCATACAGAGAATTGATTTCTCATTTCATTACACAATTACTGCTGAAAGATTAGATTCTCAGCTGATTTGTTTATTAACTTGCTAATACTATCTAGTCCTGCTAAGGCTCATAAACCTGTGCAACCTTTCAATAATAAATTGTACATTTATCAAATTGTAACCGTAAGGGAAATAAATATTTATTTTATGTAAATAAGATGTTTATTCTTGTGATCTGATTTTTTTTTTAAAAATAATATAAGAGAGCCTATGGGCTCCATGTATTAAGAGGCAAGCTGACATTCTTTGCCACCACAAATCATGTCTGCTGGACATCGCTGCGGGGGGGGGGGGGGGTTGATAGGGCAACATACACTGTTCGCATTTAACATTGCACAAGAATTTCACAAGAAATGTCAATCAATCAGATCGTATCGAGTCATGATGATTTCTTACAACCGCTGTTTCTTAACTTTCTTTTCAACCTATCCTGAAATGGTGGACCTCTGAAGCAGCAACCGCTGATTGGTAAATGGAACAAATTGTGTTTATATTAAATTCTTAATAACAGTACATTCTGATTGAAAGGGTTCCATTTATCAAGCCTAGAACAATTTAATTCCTATAAAGGGAACATAAATGAAAATGCCTTTTATTAATTGAATTGGCCAAATCAGCCAACATCAATTTTAAAAAAATGCTGATATTTATTGTGTCATAACAATGTATGTTGGCCTGAGCCAAAACTTTGCAGGTGAGATGGGTGCACAGTAGAAAAACAGGAAAAAATGATGAACAGATGAACTGAGCCACATCCAATGTGTATAGTGTTTTTTTCATTCAAAAGCCTCTTCACTGAGCAGGAAGCGGGAAACACTATGGCCTAGATTAAAAGAGGAGCAATACATTTTATCACTCAGGATCCCAAACTGAGGTCAAAGTTAAACATTAGCACTCCCAGGTTAGCGCTGATATTACAAGTTGAAAGTCAAAAGTCAGTGCACGAGCAAAAGATTCAGCAAAATGGTTACCATGGTAACCAGGTAAACAAGCAAAGTAAATGAGTATGTACATTAAAAACCCTTGGATATTACATCAGTAAGTGAATTCACAACCAGTCCAAGTAATAACAAGTTTATAAGCAAGATCTTGGTAACAATCACAATCACAAGAACATATTGGATACTCTAAAGGGTACAAGTAGACATCACCTGCAAATCATGCACTGTACCAGTTATTGTGGCAAGTGAAGATTATTAAACCACTGGGGATTATTAATAGTGTAAACCTATCACTATCATGTTCATCAGACAGATATAACTTAACAAATTCATCATCCACCCATCTAATTAATAAAATGTTTCAATGTGCTACTACATTATTGATTTGCAGCAATATATGAATGTTTCGATAATCCAAACATATATCCTTGTGAGGCGTAGTGTATCAGCTGTGGCTATAAATGTGAGACATGAATACGAAGTTACATAACCACTAGTGAATACAATAATATAATTTGCTGTTCTGGCAGTCTGTTCACTATGGGCGTAGCTCTGTACAGAGAGTAGTGAAGGGGGAGTGTAGTGTATCCCTAACGGCGACATTATATAACGAGTATAAAACAATAATACAGTTGTGGTGTCAGTTTAAATACTATGTAAATTGTAAAACCTTAGCCAGCCCTGAGCCTGAGAACCATTAGTGTCTAGGACCATATTCTTACAGGATAGGCGGGCCAGAGTCCATAAGTCATGCTTAAGGGGTGTGCTTATAGAGACAGGCTATCTATTGATGTAAAATACATTATTAGTGTGCACAATGTATCAAAAGTAATTAAAACTAATCAGATAGAATGAATAGTAAGATGGGCTTTAAACTACAACAGCAATAAGGTTTTCCACTATTCATATCATATAGCGGAGGTTGCTGGGAGTATAGAAGGGACAGGCTCTCTCTATTGTTGGAATGAAGAGCCCATCAAGTTAAGCAGTTTATAATTACTGGAGTTATACATGAATGTATAGAAACAAATGCATATAATAAGTGAGACTGCTATTTCTACAGCAATAGAGGGCAAAACAATCATTATATAGGGATCACTTAGATGGTTAGAAATTCTGTCCCCATCCAGTGATGGATGTTGCTACAAAAAGACATATAACACAACTGTGCACACATGGGAGAAACCCAGGGCATAACCATAGGTTTATTACCTTGGAAGGCGTTGAACAGATCATCTATCATCAGGTTATATATGGGAATAAAGACATAGGTATCCGTATGCTGGATAAATATGGCCAAAATAACCCCAAGAAAATATCAGGGTAAGGGATTTACAATCCCCAACCATTTATGTTCTATTACAATCTGGTCACTTTCCTACTAGCACATTGTGGGTGTCTGACTGGAAATCCAACTGGGGCATTATAAAAAAAACAGTGCCAGTCAAGATTAATTTTAAGACCATAATGATATATCTTTTTCTGAGAAAATGTTGAACAACTGGTTGGTCCTTCTTTTCAATGTTGAGAGCCTGTCTCATTGATGATCTATGGTCTGCCATTTAGTTTGCCATTCAAGTTTTAATGTTATCAACCATCTTGTTCACATAAAAAAGCCCACAAATTAAGTTCAGCAAGTATATTACATGTGTGGTTGTGCGATTCAGGTAATGGTTGATATTGTAAGTTTTGTTGGTGTGTGGGTGTCTAAATGTCTGTCCAGTTATCATGCTGTCACAGGTCATGCATGAGAGGCAGTCATGCTGTCTTTTCTAGGTGGTTTATTCAGTAAAATATCTTTAGTGTATAGACCTCATTTATATTTGTGTCTAGTAGTTTGTATGGATAACCCTGTGTTAGGAATGTCTCTATCATTTGTATCTATTGGGTCTGACATCTTGAGATCCTGCTTTACCAGAAAACAAGTTTGTGTAGATTATATACTTGTAATAACTTGGACTGGTTGTGGAAACACTTATGTAACTATGGTATCCATTGATTTTTTTTTCTGCTGTGTTTGGGGAGGGCCTTATGCTTTATGATAAAATAATTTTATTATTTTTTTAGGAGCATAAGAGAAACACACAGAAATATCAAGAACAAGAATTACATTGCCATGAATCATCCAATACCATTGTTTACAGGACACAGCGTCATGAGAAACACAACAAAATTAAATGCTGTAATGGTTGAATTTAAGAAATATTCATAATTGGAACAGAATCTATATTCTACTATAGCAATGTAATAATATTCAATTTGATATCATACTTCCAAACATAGCAAAGCAAAACCTCTCTAAGTGTAGAGGATGAGAGTGAAAGACAAAAAGAAAAGAAAGAGATAGGGTTAGAGAGGGGGGGGAGGGTATAGAAGGGGAGGACTGCCCCCAGACCACAGCATGTTACTTATACATTTTGTAGAACCTCTATAATGCCACAGAATGACTTTAAATAAATTGGGAAATGGTGCTGCACAGAGGGAGCATCACACCATCCATGGATTTTGTATTATAAAGAGTCATACATGATCCAATAATACCAAACCTTCTAAAAGGTTTCTTGGCTATCTTGGATTATAGCTGCCTGTGCCGACATACTGTAGTAGTGTCTAATCTTAAGTACAATTTCCTCCCAAGATGGAGCCCCCTCCCTCCAATGGCGAGCTATACACACCCATGTGGCTGTGCATTGATTTATGTGTTTATTAAATTCCTTAAGTCTTATATGCAATAGCGCTTGTCCAATGGATAGTTTTATGGGGCTATCTAGAATGGAACTTAGAAATTGAGAGAGTTGGTTCCAGATTTTGTGTGAGTGAGAACATCCCACCACATGTGTCTATAAGTGCCCTCCTCTCCGCACTCTCTGTAACAAAGTTTGGACCCATTCTGACAGTGTGTGATGTTATCATGGGAGTGAGATTCCAATGAAAATTAGTTTTAATGCAGTTTTCCAACATGTCAGCACTCAGCAATCCTCTCCCTGTGTTATATAATATGATATTCTATCTGTGTATGTCAATTTCCGTGTTAAGATAATTTTCCCATTTAATTTGCAATGGGGTTTTGGTGTTCAATGTAGCGGATTGGATTGCTTGGTATAACTGTGTTATGGTTTTCTTTGGTCTAGATTGTGAGCTACACATGATCTCTAATGTAGTGAGTGAGTTACTTTTGTCTGGAGGTAAAAAGTTTTGTATAGTAGAGGTAAGTTGTAGGTATAGAAACCAGTGTAGTTTGACTGGGTGTAGTTTATCCTGTAATTGGGTATAGATTAACAGTTTGCCCCGTTTAACATATCTGCTATTCTATATAATCCTCTGTTCCCCACTTCTTGATGGTTGAATATGATCTAGGGTTAATATGCATTTGAGTAGGGTTTTGGTAGAGTTTTGAGGTAATAACTTGAGCAAGGAGGTTAGTTTAGACCACTGTTTAACCATAAAATCTGCAATTGGAAATGTATAGTGATGTCGCGAATAGTTCTCCGGCGAATAGTTCCCGGCGAACATAGCTTGTTCGCGTTCGCTGCGGCGGGCGAACATATGCGATGTTCGATCCGCCCCCTATTCGTCATCATTGAGTAATACTTTGACCCTGTACCTCACAGTCAGCAGACACATTCCAGCCAATCAGCAGCAGACCCTCCTTCCCAGACCCTCCTACCTCCTGGACAGCATCCATTTTAGATTCATTTGGAAGCTGCATTCTTAGAGAGAGGAGGGACAGTGTAGCTGCTGCTGATTTAATAGGGAAATCGATAGCTAGGCTAGTGTATTCAGTGTCCACTACAGTCCTGAAGGACTCATCTGATCTCTGCTGTAAGGACAGCACCCCAAAAAGCCCTTTTTAGGGCTAGAACATCAGTCTGCTTTTTTTTTTTTTTCCTGTGTAATCTAATTGCAGTTGCCTGCCTGCCAGCGTGTGTGTCAGGCTCACAGCGTATACTGTGCCCACTTGCCCAGTGCCACAACTCATATCTGGTGTAACAGTAGTGTAGATTTAAAAAAACAACACTTTTTTGACTGTGTTAAATAATAGCAGTCAGTTTCCTTCACACGTGTGCATTTCAGTGCCTGCCTGCCTGCCAGGGCACAGTGTCACCCCAGTGCAACTCATATCTGGTGTAACAGTAGTGTAGATTTAAAAAAAAAACACTTTTTTGACTGTGTTAAATAATAGCAGTCAGTTTCCTTCACACATGTGCGTTTCTGGGCCTGCCTGCCAGGGCACAGTGTCACCCCAGTGCAACTCATATCTGGTGTAACAGTTGTGTACATACCTGATGTTTTAAAGCACGTTATTCCAAACAATTTAGGAATGTTAGGTGATTTATGCCCTTTATGGATTAAAACCAGACTCTGCATCAACTATGTAATTTTCCATGGGAGTTTTGCCATGGATCCCCCTCCGGCATGCCACAGTCAAGGTGTTAGTCCCCTTGAAACAACTTTTCCATCACTATTGTGGCCAGAAAGAGTCCCTGTTGGTTTTAAAATTCGCCTGCCTATTGAAGTCTATGGCGGTTCGCCCGGTTCGCCCGTTCGCGAACAGTTGTGGAAGTTCGCGTTCGCCGTTCGCAAACCCAAATTTTTATGTTCGCAACATCACTAGAAATGTATTATATTTTGGACTTGTGCAGCACTTTTGATCCCATAAGACAAGTTCTTGTGGTTTTGCTTCAGTAATATCTGGTAAAGTTTTGTCCAAACAATCTTGTCTTCTAGATTGTTAAGGAGAGTGGTTTGTCTGGCTGCCTGTTAATAGTGTCTAAGATTTGGTGCCCCAACCCCTCCAATTTTTTATGCCTAGTGAGTATAGATTTGGGGACTCTAGCTTTTTTATTGCCTCTTATACAACTGTTAATACGTTTTTGAAGGTCATCTAGGTCAGGTATTGGAATGCCTATTGGTAAGGTCCAAAACAAGTACAGCATCCGTGGTAACACTTGAATAGATTATGAGCTTTGCGTTAGAAGCTGTGCAGTGCTAATGAGCAGTTTATGCTCACCGCTCCCTTACAGACAGCGCTGGTATTACGGGTTTTTACAAACCTGGCGTTAACCTCAAAAAAGTGAGCGAAGAGCAAAATTTTGCTCCACATCTCACCTCAATACCAGCACTGCTTACGTTAGCGGTGAGCTAGTAAAACGTGCTTGTGCACAATTTCCCCATAGGAATCAATGGGGAAGAGCCAGCTGAAAAAAAGTCTAAGACCTGCAAAAAAGCAGCGTAAAGCTCCTAACGCAGTCCCATTGATTCCTATGGGGAAATAAAAGTTATACAATAAATATACCAAATATCACAATAAAAAATAAGTGAAATAAATGTGATAATCAAATAAAAAGGTGAACCATAAATTAAAAGTCCATATATAAGGATATGTTTATTCTTTTAGGATAAGTCTCCTCACTCCTCTGTGATCCTCTGTGTATTCTCAAGGAAAAGGAAACAAAATATGCAACATAGTGTAACTCTGTAACCACTTGAAATAAAGTAATTCTGCTTGTTTGACGAGTGATTACTCACATTTGTTGGAGCTTATGACCAAGCTCATGGAAATGCGCACTCCCACTTTATACATAAAAAGAGTCACAAATGCCCCCAAAACACCTATTAAAAAGGGTAAATGAGCAATAATAAATGTAAGATTACTCAAAAGAGCCGATGCCAGTCCTGGATGGAGATGGATGGAAAAGCAGAACCTTAACCGCTAAATCCACCACCTCACAATACCAGTAGAGAACGCTCCTCCCCCAGGTGTACAGGCAGATGTAAAGACGCACAAGAGAGTGTCAATTCTGATGTACGTTTCGCTAGATCAGCTTTTTCAAGGAATAAAGTGCGCATGTCCGTGAGTCCTTTTAAACCTCTAATTGATGACAAACCGGAAATTTGAAGCCGTTTACTCCATCTTGAAAATGGGCATCGTGTTTGAAATACAGCCATAATAACAGTTTCTGCCATTAAATTAGATTTCTTTCATGTTATCGATAAACATAAATCTTTGTACATATATGTATAATGGTTAAGGCAAAACAACATATTGCATTAATAGGTTTACACAAAAAGGTATATATCTTAATGTTGCTTGAAAATGTAAATGGGAACGCTAATATAGCGCTCAACAAAATAGTGATGTTTTTCTTCTACTTTTTGTTTCCTAGTGATACTATCATAAATAAATAGCTTGACTACCCCAAACATTATCTTGGAATTTATATGTTCAAACTTCAAGTATTTTCTTTAAGCGTATACAATATATATGTTCAGACAAACTTTGTTACTCCAGACAAAATCTGTTGCTTCACATTTATGTGATATACCAACATATATGTGCTTATTTTGTTCTCTATATGTGGACAATGTCATCACTTGTTTCTTAAATATAAAGCCAGGTGATTATACTGTATGGTCAGTCCCCTCCTATTGGGAGTTTTTTATCTATGTGTTTACTATTTGTAATCAAAACCACTGACAAATGTATTTTGTTATTATATAAAGATAATAATGTACGAGGATAGGCATGGATCAAGGTTGTGGCGGACATTTTCCAAAGTACAGACCTTAGTGAAGGACACCAAGGTACAATTCAAATTAAAAACATCAAAAAACACTCACTTTTCCAAAAGGGTAGAGGATTCATGGTGGAATAGCCATCCAACAGAAGTGGTAGAGACAGTAAAGGAGATTAAAATGGGGAGAGAGTAAGCGCTAAAAAGCTTAAAAGGCTAGTAAAAGGTACATTTTAATACATATAAAAATTTACAAATGGCAATCAGACGCATGGATCCATGTCTGACTTAACAAAAAAAAAATATATATATATATAATAAACAAATCTAAAAATATCTAAAAATATCCAATGGAGTATAGCATGTGACGCTGACTTAGTGAGCCAGTGATGAGGAGTTAGGACATGTACATTCAATAATATAAACAACCTAAGTGAGTGATTGAGTGCACACAATAGCTTTCAACAAAGAAAAATAGCATTCACAAAAAATAGTGTTCACAAAAATTGGCGTACATAAAAAATGTTCAAATGTTCAACCGGTTATATGTAAGTGAATCCAGTAGTGTTTCCTCCAAAGTGACGTGTAGAAATATAACGTGAAGTCAATAATAGTAGAATGTAAACGTTGAGTGGGTCAAATTATTGTGGTTCAGCTGCTAAATTAAAAAATTGTAAATCCGTGAGGTGTATAAAAATAAAAATAAAAATAACTTGTGAAAAAATCCACGTGGAAAACTTGAATTCAAATGATAAACAAAGGTCAAAAATCAAAAGACAAAAATCAAAAGACAAAAATATCAAAAGACAAAAATAGAAAATCAGTGATAATATTAAAAAGCACTAAAGATCTAGTGAAAACAAATCCTTAATTCAGATGTTAAAAATCCTTGGTAAGATCCATAACAAACAAATACATCGATAAAATACCTAAAAGGGAACAAAAGAGAAACAAATAGTGCAACACTGTATATGATATATAATATAGGTAATTAAAACCAAGCTCACCAGTATGTCAACACGTTTCGGCCTAGACTAGGCCTTTCTCAAGACTTGATAGTCTTGAGAAAGGCCTAGTCTAGGCCGAAACGTGTTGGCATACTGGTGAGCTTGGTTTTAATTACCTATATTATATATCATATACAGTGTTGCACTATTTGTTTCTCTTTTGTTCCCTTTTAGGTATTTTATCGATGTATTTGTTTGTTATGGATCTTACCAAGGATTTTTAACATCTGAATTAAGGATTTGTTTTCACTAGATCTTTAGTGCTTTTTAATATTATCACTGATTTTCTATTTTTGTCTTTTGATATTTTTGTCTTTTGATTTTTGTCTTTTGATTTTTGACCTTTGTTTATCATTTGAATTCAAGTTTTCCACGTGGATTTTTTCACAAGTTATTTTTATTTTTATACACCTCACGGATTTACAATTTTTTAATTTAGCAGCTGAACCACAATAATTTGACCCACTCAACGTTTACATTCTACTATTATTGACTTCACGTTATATTTCTACACGTCACTTTGGAGGAAACACTACTGGATTCACTTACATATAACCGGTTGAACATTTGAACATTTTTTATGTACGCCAATTTTTGTGAACACTATTTTTTGTGAATGCTATTTTTCTTTGTTGAAAGCTATTGTGTGCACTCAATCACTCACTTAGGTTGTTTATATTATTGAATGTACATGTCCTAACTCCTCATCACTGGCTCACTAAGTCAGCGTCACATGCTATACTCCATTGGATATTTTTAGATATTTTTAGATTTGTTTATTATATATATATATTTTTTTTTTGTTAAGTCAGACATGGATCCATGCGTCTGATTGCCATTTGTAAATTTTTATATGTATTAAAATGTACCTTTTACTAGCCTTTTAAGCTTTTTAGCGCTTACTCTCTCCCCATTTTAACTTTTGTATTGTTAGCCTACTAGGAGGCTATATAGTTAGTAAGCTTAAGGCCCTGGGTGTAGCGCTTGGTCCACTTCTCCTGTTCTTATAGTAAAGGAGATTAAACATGCATGGGATAGGCATAAGGCTATACTAGATATAAGATAAGGTCAGGAACTAATGGAAGTATTCAGAAAATTGGGTAGACTAGATGGGCCGAATGGTTCCTATTTGCCGACACATTTTATGTTTTTATAAGTCAGGAACACTTTGCTGTCAAATGAGCCATACATTGGATGCCCCTGGTCTAGTTCCACAAGTGCAAATTAGTCATCTAATCAAACAAGTTTAAAATAAAATGTATTTAAAGACTGCTTGTGGTATACTGGTATGAAATGTTTTCAAAATTCTTACCTTTTATTTATTTTTTGGTTGTATTGAGAGTCTGAAACTCCTGACTAAACCCTCCCACCTTGATGTTAATCGCATGATCATCATGGTTGGTTACACACTTGGTAAGGTAACGTTTGTCAGAGTAGGCAGTGGACTTCTACACAGAGACATCAGCACCATGCTGCCACACAGATCAAGAAATTGGGACGACTCACGACTCTGAGCTACTGAGCGGCATCATATGGGTGTGGCCCCAACCCCATGAAACGTGGCGCTGCGTGCATCAAGGTGGTGTCAGGACCCGCATTCATCTGTCCTACTTCTGCCTCACCACCGCAAAATGAGTGGCGGACACTGCAAGGGCCAGTCACGGACACCAGTGTCCGTGTATGGACACCTTGCCTATCCCTGATAATGTATCTATGGTATGACCCACAATTAAACCTGCTACTTGCCGATGTTCAATCCTTATGTGAATACACTACTACATTTATATTTGTTGTTATGCAACTAAATATCTATTGCCCTATATTATACATAGAATATATTATTCATAATTGTTAAACCTTTCTTTTTTTATGTCCTGACACATATATATATGTGTCATTGCAACCAAAAAAGGATTATGATGCTGTTCACAGGGAATGTTGTTCAACCCTTATGTGAATACACTACTAAATTTATATTTGTTTTTATGCAGCTAAATATCTATTGCCCTATCTTATACAAATAATATATTATTGTTAATTGTTAAACCTTTCTTTTGGATGTCCTGACATATCTATACGTGCGTCATTGCAACCAAATAGGATTGTGATTCTGTTCACAGGGAATAACTTTCACAGAAAGTGATGGATTTCAAAATCTTTATTTAGTCCATTAGGTATGAAGCTGTCCATAATGTGTATCCACTTAATCTCTAATTGACCCAGACTGTTCTGAATATCACCTCCCCTCCAGTTTTGTTCCACTCTTCTAATACCTAAAAATTCCAGATCACTTATATTTCTATTATGTTTTCTATCAAAGTGTGCAGATACAGTATGATTCGGATAACCCTTCTCAATATTATAAATATGTTCATTTAATCTAGTCTTTAAAATTCTGGAGGTATGTCCTATGTAAATCAAATTACACGAACAGCATAACAAATAGATAACATTTTTACTGTTACAAGTGATAAACTGGTTAATGTCATACTCTTTCTTATGATCTGCTGAATAAAATTTATTACATAATTTAGGAGTTTTTTTTCATCAATTTGCATGCATTACAAAACTGACATCTTCTGAATCCCATTATATACCGTCCCAAATGGGATTCAGAAGAGGGCCTTTTGCGGGGCATTGCCCCAAAGTAATCCGCTCTTTTACCTGAAAAAAAATTACAATTCCCCCCCAACATTAAAACCCACCATCCACACAACCAACCCTACTCTAAAACCCACCAAATCCCCCCTGAAAAAACCTAACACTAACCCCCTGAAGATCACCTTACTGGAAGACGTCTTCACCCAACCGGGCCGAAGTCCTCAACGAAGCCGGGAGAAGTCTTCATCCAAGCCAGGTGATGTGGTCCTCCAGACAGGCAGAAGTCTTCATCCAGATGGCATCTTCTATCTTCATCCATCCGGCGCGGAGCGGGTCCATCTTCAAGACATATGGCGTGGAGCATCCTCTTCCAACGAAGTCTTCTTGCTAAATGACAGTTCCTTTAAGTGACGTCATCCAAGATGGGGTCCCTTCAATTCCGATTGGCTGATAGAATTCTATCAGCCAATCGGAATTAAGGTAGAAAAAATCCTATTGGCTGATGCAATCAGCCAATAGGATTGAGCTGGCATTCTATTGGCTGATTGGAACAGCAAATAGAATGCCAGCTCAATCCTATTGGCTGATTGGACCACTTCACCCCGGCTTGGATGAAGACTTTTTCCGCCTTCGTTGAGGACTTCAGCCCGGTTGGATGAAGTCTTCTCCCGGTAAGGTGATCTTCAAGGGGTTAGTGTTAGGTTTTTTAAGGCGGTATTGGGTGGGTTTTAGAGTAGGGTTGGTTGTGTGGGTGGTGGGTTTTAATGTTGGGGGGGATTTGTAATTTTTTTTACAGGTAAAAGAGCTGATTACTTTGGGGCAATGCCCCGCAAAAGGCCCTTTTAAGGGCTATTTGTAATTTAGTGTAGGGTAGGGCTTTTTTATTTTGAGGGGGCTTTTTTATTTTGTTAGGGGGATTAGATTAGGTGTAATTAGTTTAAAAATCTTGTAATTTGTTTATTATTTTCTGTAATTTAATGGGGTTTTTTTGTACTTTAGATAATTGTATTTAATTGTATTTAATTGTATTTAATTTAGGGAATTAATTTAATCATAGTGTAGTGTTAGGTGTTAGTGTAATTTAGGTTAGGTTTTATTTTACAGGTAAATTTGTCTTTATTTTAACTAGGTAGTTATTAAATAGTTAATAACTATTTAATAACTATTCTATCTAGTTAAAATAAATACAAACTTGCCTGTAAAATAAAAGTAAACCCTAAGCTAGATACAATGTAACTATTAGTTATATTGTAGCTAGCTTAGGGTTTACTTTATAGGTAAGTATTTAGTTTTAAATATGAATAATTTAGTTAATGATAGTAATTTTATTTAGATTTATTTAAATTATATTTAAGTTAGTGGGAGTTAGGGTTAGACTTAGGTTTAGGGGTTAATAAATTTAGAATAGTGGCGGTGACATTGGGGCGAAAAATTAGGGGTTAATAAATGTAGGTGGCAGCGATGTTAGGGACAGCAGATTAGGGGTTAATAATATTTAACTAATGTTTGCGATGCAGGAGTGCGGCTTTTTAGGGGTTAATATGTTTATTATAGTGGTGGCAACGTTGGGGCGGCAGATTAGGGGTTATGAAGTGTAGGTAGGTTGCAGTGACATTGGGGAAGGCAGATTAGGGCTTTATAAATATAATGTAGGTGGCGGCGGTGTCGGGGGCAGCAGATTAGGGGTTCATAAGTATAATGTAGGTGGCGGCGGTGTCGGGGGCAGCAGATTAGGGGTTAATAAGTGTAAGATTAGGGGTGTTTAGACTCAGGGTTCATGTTAGGGTGTTAGGTGTAGACATAAAATGTATTTCCCCATAGGAATCAATGGGGCTGCGTTAAGGAGCTTTACGCTGCTTTTTTGCAGGTGTTAGACTTTTTTTCAGCCGGCTCTCCCCGTTGATCACTATGGGGAAATCGTGCACGAGCACGTTACACCACCTCACCGCTAACGTAAGCAGCGCTGGTATTGGAGTGCGGTAATGAGCAAAATTTTGCTCAACTCTCACTTCTTGTCTGGTTTTTAAAAACCCGTAATACCAACGCTGTCTGTAAGTGAGTGGTGAGCATAAACTGCTCGTTAGCTGCAGCAAAAAAATGGCATTCTTCAAAGAAAAACAATTGCACTGTACTTGTGCCCCGAAATAAGAGTTTGCATTTGCACTTTTGAAAATGTCTTCAGGTATTCTCTTGTATAGGAAAAAGTGATTCCCCTTGCAAGGATTTAAGAGTATACCTGCTTCTAGTTGACCTAGCAAAAGGAATCTTCCAGTCTATGGCCTCTATTTATCAAAGGTCTTGCGGACCTGATCCGACAGTGCGAATCAGGTCCACAAGACCTCGCTAAATGTGGAGAGCAATACGCTCTCCACATTTAACATTGCACCAGCCGCTCACAAGAGCTGCTGGTGCAACGCCGCCCCCTGCTGATTCGCGGCCAATGGGCCGCCAGCAGAGAGGTGTCAATCAACCCGATCGTACTCAATCGGGTTGATTTCCGGCGATTCCTGTCCGCCTGCTCAGAGCAGGCGGACAGGGTTATGGAGCAGCAGTCTTTAGACCACTGCTTCAAAACTTGTGTTTCTGGCGAGTCTGAAGACTCACCAGAAACACGGCCCTTCAAGTTCCATACGGAGCTTGATAAATATGGGCCTATATCTGGTAAATTAAAGTCCCCCACTATTATAACTTTACCCTTAATTATCATTTTGGCTATTTCTTCTATTAACAGATTGTGCAGTCATTTGTCTTGTAATGGAGGCCTATATACAAAACCTATTCCAAAGACATGTTTAACCCCAGTTTCCATCCAAATACATTATGCATCATCATTAATTCTTACAATTTTAGTAACCTATAATAATAATAATAATTTGCAATTTATATTGCGCTTTTCTCCCTGTGAGACTCAAAGCACTTTACAAAGATACCAAGATAAAGACATACAAGTTAGGAGTTTGTGAAGGTCAGATAAGCGGACTGAATGCCTGATGGAAATGGTGGGTTTTAGCTTTTTTTAAAAGTCTGTAAAGGACGGTTCCAGAAAGTAGGGGCAGCGTGGCCGAATGCTCTGGAGCCTGAGTTTATATTTATTCTTGGCACGGAGAGAAGAGATGTGTTGGCTGACCTAAGTGAGCGGATGGGATGTGGGATGTCAGGAGCTCTTTCAGGTATTGTGGGCCTTGGTTGTTTAAGGCTTTTAAAGGTCATCAGGCCAATTTTAAAATATGTTTGCCATTTAATTGGAAGCCAATGCAGGGAGTGGAGAACAGGTGTTATGTGGCAGGAGCGAGTTTGATTGGTCAGTAGTCTGGCTGCTGCATTTTGTACCGTCTGAAGGCGATGGAGTTCTTTTTTTTGTTAGGCCCAAGTAAAGTGCATTGCAGTAATCTAGCCTAGAGGATACAAATGCATGGATTAATGCATTTAATTAATTTAAATTTAAATTTAATTTTATTAATGCATTAACCTTTATATTTTCTTTTACATACAGATACATTCCCCCATCTTACTTTCTTACTCTGTTCCTTATAAATAGCTTGTATGTACTTGTCCCAGACATGATTATCTTATAGCGTGTAAATCCAAGTTGTGCCTAGTCTTTAATGAAGTGAGTTCAGGTAATTTATTTCCTAAGCTGTGAGCATTTGTGCTCATGGCATGAAGAACATTTTTACTGTGATTCCTTGAACTGTAACTTGAAATAACACATTTGTTATACTGTGAGGGGCAGGTGGGTGTATTAATATTGCACCCCTTTACTAGATTAAATTACTTCTATTAAAGCATTTAAAATCCTCTCTCAAATATTCAGATTCTTTAGCATTCAAATGCAAGTCATCTCTCTTAAATAACCTAGTATCTTCCCAAACCATTCAGTAATGACCAACAAAAACATTCATTTTCCCTGCATCACTTATTTAGTATATTTTATTATTATCGGTTATTTGTAGAGCGCCAACAGATACCGCAGCGCTATAAACATAGGCGGTATACAATGTAGAATTTATAGGGATCAAATGGGTAGAGGGCCCTACTGAGAGTTGCACTTTTGTAGTCAGCTCTTATGAAGGTGATCTGCAAATAGTTGGGCTCTTAGGCTTACATGCTAAGGTGGTTTGTGGCTGATATCAATGGAGGAGAAGAACTGGTATTAGGAAAGGTTAGTGTAGGTTGTATGCATCCCTGAACATTAGAGTCTGTAGGGAGCGCTTGAAGCTTTCAAAACTAGGGGAGAGCCTTTAGGAGCAAGGTAGAGAGTTCCAAAAGATGGGAGCCAGTCTGGAGAAGTCCTGTAAATGGGAATGTGAGAAGGTAACAAGAGTGGAGGAGAGTAGGAGGTTGTGAGCAGAGCAAAGTGGATGGGAGGGGGAGTATATGGAAACAAGGTCTGAGATATGGGGGGAGCAGTGCAGTTGAGGGCTTTGTATGTCAGAGTCAGAATTTTGTGTTTAATGCTGGAGGCAAGAGGAAGCCAGTGAAGGGATTGGCAGAGAGGTGCAGCAGATGAAGAGTGACGTGTAAGGAAGATGAGCCTGGCAGAGGCATTCATTATGGATTGTAAAGGAGCTAGGCAGCAGCTAGGGAGACCAGAGAGGACGGAGTTGCAGTAGTCAAGGCGGGAAAGGATGAGAGAGTGGATTAAAATCTTAGTTGTGTCTTGTGTAAGGAAATGTCTAATTTTTTTACATGTTTTTAAGGTAGAAGTGGCAGGATTTAGCCAGGCCTGAATGTGAGGAGTGAAAGAAAGATCTGAGTCAAGTTTAACTCCAAGACATCGGACATGCAAGGTAGTGGTAATGATGGAGTTGTCAACAGTTATAGAGAATTGGGGGTGGAGATTTTAGAAGAATTGGGGAAAATAAGGAGCTCAGTTTTGGAGAGATTTAGCTTAAGATAGTGAGAGGACATCCATAAAGAGATGTGAGAAAGACAGTTAGTGACACGGGTTAGCAAGGAAGGAGATAGGTCTGGAGCAGATATATAGATTTGGGTGTCGTCGGCATACAAATAATATTGAAACCCATGGGACTTTATTAGGGAACCTAATAATGACGTGTAGATTGAGAAGAGACGGGGACTGAGGACAGAACCTTGCGGTACCCCAACAGAAAGTGGTAACAGGGCAGAGGAAGCCCCAGAGAAGGCCACACAAAAGGTACAGTTAGACAGTTAGGAAGAGAAACAGGAGAGAGCTGTGACGCATATGCCGAAGGATTGGAGGGTTTAGAGCAAAAGAGGGTGGTTGAAAGTATCAAAGACTGCAGACAGATCAAGGAGGATAAGCAGAGAGAAGTGGCCTTTGGATTTTGCTGTAAGTAGGTTGTTGGTAACCTTAACGATTGCTGTTTCTGTGGAGTGATGGGGGCGAAATCCAGATTGCAGCGGGTCAAGGAAGGAGTTGTAAGGAAATGGGATAGGCGTGCATATACTAGCTTTTTAAGAAGCTTTGAGACCAGAGGGAGTAGGGACATAGGGTGGTAGTTGAATTGGGAGGTTAGATTGAGAGAAGGTTTTTTGAGGATAGGTGTGACCAGTGCATGTTTAAGAGATGAGGGAAATATACCAGTGCTAAGGGAGAGGTTGAAGATGTGTGTGAGTATAGGGCTAAGTGTAGAAGAGAGAGAGGGGAGAAGCTGTGAAGGGATGAGGTAGAGGGGACAGGTAGTCAGGTGAGAGAGCAGTATAAGTGCAGAAACTTCTTCCTAAGTAACAGGTGCAAAAGAGTTAAATATATCGCTATCTGGGTTTTGGTTGATTGCAAGCTTTTGGGGGGGTGAGAGACTGGAAGTGTGTTGTGAGCTGATTTAGTTTCTGATGGAATCGATTTTGTTATTGAAGTGGCTGGCAAAATCTTGAGCTAACAGAGAAGTTGTATTAGGAGGTGGGTGGGTGGGTGGAGAAGAGTGTTAAAAGTTGAGAACAGACGTTTCGGGTTTGAAGAAAGAGTGGAGATAAGAGTAGAGAAGTAATGTTGCTTATAAAGATTAAGAGTAGTAGGAGTTCAAGATGATTTTGTAGTGAAGAAAGACAGCTGATGTTTGAGATTTTCTCCAGTGCTGCTCAGCAGTATAGGAACATCTGCATAGGTACCGTGTCAGAGGAGTATGCCAGGGCTGAGGGTGAGTGTCTGATTTCCGAGCTATGGTAGGAGGGGTCAGATTGTCAAGGACTGATGTAAGGGTGGAATTATAGTGACAGATAGATTGGTCAGGGCAGGACAATGAGGAGATGGATGAGAGGAGAGGTTTGAGAGAACTAGCGAGCTGTTGCTGATCTAATGACATAATGCTTCTGTGAAGTTTGGTATGAGAGGTAGAAGGAGGGAGAGTTGTAGGGAGGGATAAGATCTTGCAAGTGAGGAGATGATGGTCAGAAAGAGAAAAAGGGGAGTTTGTGAAGTTTGAAATAGTGCATCAGTAGCTAAAGACCATATCAAGAGAGTAACCATCTTTGTGAGTGGGAGAGTCAGTCCATTGCGTTAGCCCAAAAGAGGAAGTGAGTTGCAGAAGTTGTTTTGCAGAGGAGGCAGTGGGATTTCCAAGAGGAATGTTGAAGTCACCAAGAATGAGGGCAGGGGTGTCTAAAGAAAGGAAATAAGGGAGCTAGGCTTCAAAGTGATCTAGAAATTGAGGAGGAGCCAGGAGGGCGGTATATGACTGCAACACATATAGAGAGTGGAGAGAATAAGCGAATCATGTGGGTTTCGAATGAGGAAAATATGAGGGAAGAGATGGGTTGTATTTGTTGAAAGGTGGAATGAGAGGAAAGTAAAATACCTACACCACCTCCTTGTCTGTTACCAGACCTAGAAGTGTGGCTGAAGTGGAGAACCCATGTGATAATGCAGCAGTGGATGCTGTGTCTAAAGGAGAGAGCCAAGTTTCTGTGAGAGCCAGAAGGTTGAGCGAGTGGGAAATAAAGAGGTCATGGATAGAAGTGAGCTTGTTGCAAACAGAGCAATAGTTGCAGAGTGCACATGTGAAGGGGGTAGTGGCTTTAAATATGTGGAATGGGAGTAAGGTTACCAGAGTTTTGTTTCCTGAGTCTATAAAGGTACACATGGATGTGCATGACTAGGAAGTTGTTGGGAACCAGGATTAGGGGAGATGTCACCATCAGCTAGTATGAGCAAGAGGGAGAGTGACATGAGATGATATGCAGATTTGCAATGTTTTTGGGATGAGGTGCAGGGGCGAGAGAGGGAGTTTAGGTATGGGTGGAGTTCTTGAGTACAAAATTAAGATGAGTATAAGAGAGATAGGCTAATGAACAGAGCAGGTGGTGAGGGGGAAGGAGTAAATTAGTAAAGTAGTTTGGTATAGAGGTGAGAGGTAGCAAAAAGTTGTATGCATATATTCAGAATTTTACAAAAGTTGGAACCAATTAAACACATAAAACATAGAATTACAGCAGCACTTGCATAAGGAAACAATGAGATACTTCAAATGAAAAATGACAAGAGTACTTGCCTGGAGTCTTGCCCCCTCTCCAATCCTTGTTCAATTCTTGTATAAATCTTATCTTAGTGCCTCACTTTTAAAATGTTCACTTCAAAAATGTGAACATATGCTATTGTGACAATGCACACTGCCCAGGCAATGCACCCCCAGTGCAATGCTCAGCCGGAGCTATTGTTAATATATAGGCAAGGCAGTCAACTGGGTCCACTAAATAATTTAACCAAGAATTACATATTATTATACTAGGTCACAAAACCTGAGCAGCAGAAACATCATTACTAAAGAGACCATTAATTCATAAATGAACAATCACATCTAACTCACTTTCTTTTCTAGCTGCCTTAACAATTCTCCAAATATGATTCTTATCCCTTTTAGCAGTAGCTCCTGGAAGACACCTAACCTCCCTTGATTCTCCTTTACCCTCACCTAATTACACAATCCTTAAAGTGGAGTCACCCACTAACAGTCTTTTCCTCAAAAATACATCTGCACTTCTTAACTGTGTTAACTAACAATAGATTTGACTTATCTGTTACAGATTCAGAAGACCAAAGAACAGCAATCTCCTTATCAAGGGTGAATTAACTGATAGCAGCATATGAATTTTGCCAGGGCAGTGGTTACGAGCAATGCTTTGGTCTACTGCTTTTACTTTTCTAGAGCCTACAATAATCCATATTCCTCTCCTTGATCTGTGGGATAGAGGTGGGTCTTCCTGAGGCAGCTTTTTATAGATAACCCCTTTTAACTATTCAATTATTTTTTTTAGCTAACAGAGCTAATGATATGCATAGAGGTTCATCCTCAATAAAAGTAGTTCACAATTAAGCAATCTTATTTAAAGGGATACTGAACCCAATTTTTTTCTTTCATGATTCAGAAAGAGCATGCAATTTTAAGCAACTTTCTAATTTACTCCTATTATCAAATTTTTCTTCATTCTCTTGCTATCTTTATTTGAAAATCAAGAACGTAAGTTTAGAAGCCGGCCCATTTTTGGTTCACAACCTGGGTTGTCCTTGCTGATTGGACAGCAAAAATAAGTGCTGTCTTATGTTCTGAACAAAAAAAATGTCTGGCTCCTTAGCTTAGATGCCTTCTTTTTCAAAATAAAAGAAGGCAAGAGAACGAAGAAAAATTGATAATAGGAGTACATTAGAAAGTTGTTTAAAATTGCATGCTCTAACTAGGGGTGGTTCTAGAGGAGGAGCTCAGGTGTGTGGTTAGGTGAATCACCTGTGCAGCATCACCTCCACCCCAAGCCTTGGCGGTATCTTCGCGCTTAAACCCTCTACCTTAGGGTGGCTTTCCTAGCTAATTTCACCGCTACTAGAACCGGACAGTGCCATTCCAAGCACTGGGCTGCAAACTGCAGTAGTTATAGGATCTATCATTCTTCCTTAAAATATCATCCTATTAAGGAATAATCACTAAAGGATTTTGTCGTTTCTCTTGCACCTGAATCCTTCTCAGCTAACCAGAGGATAAGTCCCAAGGAGGCCTAATACGCTGAAGCTGTCCACCGGCTGTCTTCTCCATTAAGGGTGCTAAAAACGACACGGATTCCACTCTCAGCACTCTCTTCTTCACGTTCACACACACCCACGTAGCGTATGGATAAATTTTTTTCCACTTCAACCAAGACACTCTCCCCAAATATGGCAGCCAGACAAAGGGACAAGAAAACCAAAAATACTCAAGAACTCGTGCTGAAACACTACCTATCTCACCACACAGGGTAGCTATTTCTGAATCCACTACCCTACAGAATCTGGTCACCAGTATATCAGAGGCCCTAGGACCCAAATTTGACGCCCTCAGGTCAGAGATTAAACAAGATATTATGTCACTATCTCAAGAGATTAAGCAATTTTCAATTAGAATTCAGGATATGGAACAACGAATATCAGATCTAGATGATTTAACAACAATACACAGCTCAAAAATTGAGACCTCAAGTAATAATATGCAAAAAATCTATGACAGACTAGAGGATTTGGAAAATCGTTCCAGAAGGAATAACATATGTATTATAGGCCTTCCAGAGGACAAGCAATACGATAATCTAAGTCTTTTTATTTCTGATAAACTTACCAAAGCTTTAAAAATTCCCACAACTTATCATCCAATCATAGTGGAAAGAGCACATAGAGTAGGTAACCCTCGCTCAGACAATAAAAACATTACACGCCCGAGACCTATAATAGCGAAATTACTGAATTTCCAGGACAGGAACATGATATTACAATATTATCGCAAAAGCCAACCAATCCTTATAGACAATGCTACGATCTTAATCTTTCAAGATTTTTCAGCTTATACAGCTTCTAAAAGAAGAGAGCTAGCTCCCATTTGTACCAAGTTCATACATAAGGGACATCGTGCTGCTATAATTTACCCCTTTAAACTCAGAGTTGTAGTCAATGACACCGTACATTTATTTGAAGATGCTCAAACAGCTGAGAGCTTTTTTAAGACGATAAATTCTTAATTATAAAATGATTTTTACACTTAAGGAAGGGATAACGCCTATGACTAGGGAATCCCCATGGGTTGGGGACGTTGCGACTGCTTGTATGAATGGGTTTTTGCTTTTTATTTTTGTTTTCCCCCTATGTTTTTCTCCCCCTTTTTTTTTTTTTTTTTTTTTTCTTCTCTCCCTCTCTATAGATGTAAATGTCACGCGAGTTAAATAAACTGAAAATTGTGTCGTGGAATGTTGGTGGCATCTCGACCCCCATTAAACGTAAGGCGATCCTTACCCATTTACGAAAGATCCACACAGATATCGGCCTTCTTCAAGAAACCCATTTAAATTTAGAGGAATCTCTAAAATTAAAGGCACAATGGGTTAAAGAAGTTTTTATAGCACCAAGTGTTGGGAAAAAAAGAGGGGTAGTCATTCTAATTGGGAAAAAAGCGGAAGTAAAGGTTTTGCACTCTGAGGCTGACTCTGGGGGGAGATATGTTCTGATAAAATTTAAGATTGCCCAGGCAATCTACACACTATGTAATATATATGGTCCAAATATCTCTGATCCAGAGTTTTGGAATCTAATGCAATCTAAACTTCTCTTGCTTAACGAAGGTCACTTAATCTTAGGGGGTGACTTTAACATGGCCCCACAATGCCCCTTAGACAGACTTAGGAATAAGGCTAAGCACCTGAAGCAGAAAAAAGATAATCTAGACTCTAAAATACTTAAGAAAATTCAACATAATCTTGCAATTCGAGATATCTGGAGAGTCCAAAATCCAGATGTCCAGAACTTTACTTGCCTTTCTAAAGCCCATAAGACCCTTTCTAGGATTGACCTCTTTCTCACTGATGAACGTTTATCTATCACAAAAGTTAAAGCCGAAATAATGCCAATTCTTCTATCCGATCATGGTCCTATCTCTCTTGAACTATATTTGGATTATCACCGGTCTAAAATGTCGCGCTTTCTTTTTCCTTATCATCTTAATACAGACTCTAAATTTAAAAATTGGATCAGAAATTAGTTTTCTGAATATGCTAATTTTAATAAAGACTATGTGCAGCGCCCAGAAATTTTCTGGGAGGCTGCAAAAGCAGTGCTTAGAGGAGAAATCACGGCCTATGCTGCAATGCTATCTAAAAAGTTTAAATTAAGAGAAAGAGAAATATGTAACTCTCTGGTTAACTCATATAATCACTTCCTACTTGAAAAATCTCCATTAAATTGGGCGAAATACATCCGCGCTAAAAATAGTAGAGATACTTTCTTACTGACTCAAGAAACACACAGAGAACTTAGATTTCAAGCTAAGCTACACAGATTTGGAAATAAATAGGGGAGAATGTTAGCCAGACTAGTTAAAAACGAAGGAAGTAAACCAACGATAGAAAAACTCGTACATGACGGGAAGCAATTAACGAAACCTGAAGATATATCTAATCTATTCATAGACTATTTTCGGGATATATATACTTGTAGCGGATATGATGATGCAAAAGCTTCAGAGTTCTGGAGCAAAATCACCCATCCAGTAATCCCAGCCGATGAGATAACTAGCCTTAACTCTCCAATCTTAAAAGAAGAGATAGAGAAGGTAATCTCTAATCTCTCCTCCAATAAAGCAGCGGGCCCAGATGGACTCCCGAATGAAGTCTATAAAATTTTAACATGTGAAATAACGCCTTATCTGGCCAATCTTTACAACGATATCTATCTTGATGGCAAATCGGTCTCACCCTCCTTCTCTGCCTCTTTTACAACTTTGATCTTAAAGGGGGGGAAGGATCCTTCGCAAAAAGAATCTTATAGGCCAATTGCCTTGCTGAATTCTGATTACAAAATTATGTCTTCCATCTTAGCAAATAGGCTACAGACCATTTTACCCAAAATAATCCACACAGACCAAGCTGGCTTTCTTAATAAGCGAAATTCAGCTGCAAAAATCAGAGAACTTCTTGTTACTCTGGATTATATCCAGAGTACTCCTCCTGCGGAGGTGGGGAGAGAGGACACTCCAGATTTAGCCATTTTATCTATCGACGCAGAAAAAGCGTTTGACTCAGTAATATTCAATCATATACTGACATCCTTAACAAAGTTTGGGATTAAAGGAAATCTTCCCAGATTTCTTGACAACTTGCATAATTATTCCCAAACAAGACTGATAATAAATGATACTATCTCGCCCCCGATTGCAATTAAAAGGGGGACCCGCCAGGGGTGTCCTCTCTCTCCACTCCTGTTTGATCTAGCAATTGAGCCTCTTGCAATCATGCTTCGAGAAACACTTAACGGCATAAAAATTCGGAATTATGAGATAAAGATCGGGCTATATGCTGATGATCTTTTAATTTACCTCTCCAATACAAGGGTCAATATACCACAACTCCTTCAAATCACCGATCACTTTAGCTCTTTCTCGGGTTATAAAGTGAATAAATCAAAATCCGAGATCTGCTGGCTAAGGAGAAACAACAACTCTTTCACTAACTCTTTATTTAAAGAGGTTTCTGAATCTTTTAAATACCTTGGGATCCACATACCGATTAATTTTAGAGACCTATACAAATTGAATATCTCCCCTATATTAATCAATATCAAAGAGAAGCTAAGGGACTGGCAGCATCTACCATTATCTATTTCTGGAAGATCAGAACTATTTAAAATGATCCTTCTCCCTAAGCTTCTCTACATCCTGCAGAATGTCCCATTAATTTTGTTAGAAAAAGATATCCGCTCAATTAACTCTGCACTTATACAATTTATATGGCAAGGGAAAAGATCCAAGATATCCCTAACTAAGCTTACTGCACCAAGGGAATATGGAGGTATAGCAGTACCAAATATGAGACTTTACAACCTTAGCTTTCTCGCACGTATAATTATGGATTGGATATTCTCTAAAAATTATGTTCTTAATAATGAACTTGAACGTAGTGTGTGTGATCCATATCTCTCACTGGCCTTGATCCACTGCCTGCCAAAGAAGCTCCCAGAAAAAATCAAAAGATTAAAAACTATATATAATCCTATAAAAGCATGGTGGAACATAACTAAACTCCTGGGAATAAATAGTAATATCTCAAGTTATCTTCCTTTGATAGGAAATCCACAATTTCCAGCGGGCATAAACTCAGCGGTTTTTAACCGATGGCAGGATAATGGCCTGGTAAAAATCTCTTCTCTGATAGACAGCGAAAGAAAATGTATTAAGACTTTTGAAGAATTGAAGAATGAATTTAACCTCATTAATAAAGATTTTTTTGCATACTTGCAAATAAGACACTTCACAGCTGAACTAGTTAAAGAGGCCAACTGGCATTGGACGCTAGGAAAGCTGGAAAACTGGCTAAATCTTGGCAAAATTGGTCTTATGTCTATATCGCCATGTTACCATCTACTCAGTGCCAACAAAGCCACCCCTGGTCTGGAAGGGCTGGCAACGGCATGGTCTTCCTTAATACCTCAAAGTAATATCCTAGCCAAAACTATCCAGATGTCGATTAACAAAGTGGCATCCACCACCATCTCAGCTACATGGCGAGAGGCACATCTCAGGCTTCTTCACAGGGCTTATTTCACCCCGGAGAGAGGCCTTAGAGTGCATAACCAACAATTCAATAAATGCCCCAAATGCTATTTTCCAGCGGCAGATCTGACACATATGTTTTGGTATTGCCCTGAGATTAGAAGATTCTGGATTAAACTGGAATACTGGATTAAAAATGTTCTGAAAATAGAGATAATCCCTTTTTCACTATATCAAATCATTCTCTGTCTAAATGATAATAAAATCGTGTGTAGTAACGAAAAATTAGTAAACCTCTCTATCATGGCTACTAGATACCTGATCTGCAAAAAATGGAAACTGAGGTCTCTACCCACTCTTACTGAAGTTAAGAATTATTTAAAGAAACAATGCGTGCTAGAACAGAGAGACACAAATATTGATAAAGAACTTGATATAAGAAAATTCTTTAACAAATGGGCAGCCTTTATAAAAACATTCCAAGAGAGGGAAATTGACTGTCTGATATTTCCATTTAAAAATTCAGAAATAGTTCTTCTTGGTATCTGGTAAACGCGGAGATTAGAATTGGATGCTCTTCCAACTTCCCACCCCCCCCCTCCCCATGGATTAATTATTAATGGGGGTCCTTTTTTTTTTTTTTTTTTGTGTATATTACACACGATGTTTTGTATGAATGTGTGTGGTATGATATATAGTTTAGGTCCATCCTTTCATTGGCTACTGCCTTACCATTAGTTCAGTGTTCTAGATCATAAAATAATTCAACATTTAGATCTAGGTAAGGAACCCACCACGACATTAAGTAAAATAAGGAACATTTTAGAGTATACATAAAAATAACCCTATTACGAGAAATCAAGTTCTTAGTTATTACAAACAGACTTGCTTTGCCGCAGCTATAGAGGTGGATAGGGATCACTAACTCCTACAGCTACACACCTATTTTTTCTTTTATTACTTTTTCTCCCTTCCCCCCCTCCATTTAATTTTTCTTTTTTTTTTTTTTTTTGTTTTGTTTTGGTTTTTTTTTGTTTCTCTGTGTTACGAAAGTTATAACGATCAAGAAATTGTTATTATAAGAAGGTAAAATTAGGAAAACCCCCGCAGAGTATACAATTTAACTTAGAGAAATTTTGGTCAGCATTAATAAATATTGGTGGTTCCAGTATTTTATTTATTTTTTATTTTTTTCTTCTCTATTGATTGTCTTGGGCCCTGCGTGGCGCCAATTATGTGTTATTTGTAATCTTTGTTTACACTGCTGGTTATAAAATAAAAAGTAAAAAAAAAAAAAAAATTGCATGCTCTATCTGAATCATGAAAGAAAAAATTGGGTTTAGTGTCTCTTTAAGGGTTTTTCAGAAAGATACAAAGCAGAAAGGCAGTGGGGTCACTAATTACAGCTTAAAAGACGTGAAAATCTTGTAAAAAATAAATAAAAATAATATATATATATATATATATATATATATAATATATTTATTAAAGTTTTACAAAGAAACTTGAAGTCACATTTTGTGTACAATTGAACTGGGTCTAGAAATAAATCTTGTTAAAAACAATCGGCTAGATTATGAGTTATAAGGGGTGCGGTACTAACTTGCACGTTATTGTCACCGCTCACTTTCCTACAGCGCTGGTATTACAGGTTTTTACAAACCCGGCGTTAAAAGGCAAGAAGTGAGCGTAGAGCAAAATTGTGCTCCATACCACACTCCAATACCAGCGCTGCTTAAGTCAGCGGTAAGCTGGTTTTACGTTCTCGTGCACGATTTCCCCATAGACATCAATGGGAAGAGCCGGCTGAGAAAAAGTCTAACACCTGCCAAAAAGCAGCGTAAAGCTCTGGAACACAGCCCCATTGATTCCTATGGGAAAACACATTTTATGTTTACACCTAACACCCTAACATGAACCCCGAGTCTAAACACCCCTAACCTTACACTTATTAACCCCTAATCTGCAGCCCCCAACATCGCAGACACCTGCATTATACTTATTAACCCCTAATCTGCCTCTCCGGACATGGCAGACACCTACATTATATTTATTAACCCCTAATCTCCCACCCCCAACGTCACCACCACTATAATAAACATATTAACCCCTAAACTGCTGCACTCCCGCATCGCAAACACTAGTTAAATATTATTATTATTTTTTTCCTTTTATTTATAATTCAACAGCATAACAATGTTATCAAGAGGAAAACAAAGCAAATCAATAAAGCAATAATAAATTACATTAGTTTCACATTTTTCTGTTCTGCTAACTAACGCCTAGATTTAGAGTTCTGTGTTAGCCGTCAAAACCAGCGTTAGGGGATCCTAACGCTGGTTTTTGCTGCTTGCTGGTATTTAGAGTCATTCAGCAAAGGGTCTAACACTCACTTTCCATCCGCGACTTTTCCATACCGCAGATCCCCCTACGCCATTTGCGTATCCTATCTTTTCAATGGGATCTTTCTAACGCCGATATTTAGAGTCTTTGCTGAAGTGAGCATTAGAAATCTAATGACAAGACTCCAACCGCAGAGAAAAGCCAGGAGTTAAGAGCTTTCTGGGCTAACGCCGGTTCATAAAGCTCTTAACTACTGTGCTCTAAAGTACACTAACACCAATAAATTACCTATGTACCCCTAAACCGAGGTCCCCCCACATCGCTGCCACTCTATTAAATTTTTTTAACCCTTAATCTGCCGACCGCACACTGCCGCAACCTACATTATCCCTATGTACCCCTAATCTGCTGCCCCTAACACCGCCCACACCTACATAATATTTATTAACCCCTAATCTGCCCCCCCAACGTCGCCGCTACCTACCTACAATTATTAACCCCTAATCTGCCGACGGACCTCGTCGCTATTCTAATAAATGTATTAACCCCTAAAGCTAAGTCTAACCCTAACACCCCCCTAAATTAAATATAATTTTTATCTAACGAAATAAAATAAATCTTATTAAATAAATTATTCCTATTTAAAGCTAAATACTTACCTGTAAAATAAACCCTAATATAGCTACAATATAAATAATAATTATATTGTAGCTATTTTAGGATTAATATTTATTTTACAGTCAACTTTGCATTTATTTTAACCAGGTACAATAGCTACCTAGTTAAAATAATTACAAAAGTACCTGTAAAATAAATCCTAACCTAAGTTACAATTAAACCTAACACTACACTATCAATAAATTAATTCAATAAAATACCTACAATTATCTACAATTAAACCTAACACTACACTATCAATAAATAAATTAAATACAAATACCTACAAATAAATATAAATAAATACACTAACTAAAGTACAAAAAATAAAAAAGAACTAAGTTACAAAAAATAAAAAAAGAACTAAGTTACAAAAAATAAAAAAATTATTTACAAACATTATAAAACTATTACAACAAGTTTAAGCTAATTACACCTACTCTAAGCCCCCTAATAAAATAACAAAGCCCCCCAAAATAAAAAAATGCCCTACCCTATTCTAAAATAAAAATTGAAAAGCTCTTTTACCTTACCAGCCCTTAAAAGGGCCTTTTGCGGGGCATGCCCCAAAGAATTCTGCTCTTTTGCCTGTAAAAAAAACATACAATACCCCCTCAACATTACAACCCACCACCCACATACCCCTAATCTAACCCAAACCCCCCTTAAATAAACCTAACACTAAGCCCCTGAAGATCTTCCTACCTTTATTAGAGTAGCAGTGAGGTCTGGTCGGCAGTTTAGGGGTTAATAATTGTAGGTAGGTAGCTTCGACATTGGGGGGGGCAGATTAGGGGTAATAAATATAATATTGGGGTCGGCGGGGGTTAGGGACAGCAGATTAGGGGTACATAGGGATAATGTAGGTTGCGGCGGTGTATGGAGCGGCAGATTAGGGGTTAATAATAATATGCAGGGGTCAGCGATAGCGGGGTCGGCAGATTAGGGGTTAATAAGTGTAAGGTTAGGGGTGTTTAGACTCAGGGTACATGTTAGGGTGTTAGGTGCAGCCTTAGGAAGTGTTTCCCCATAGGAAACAATGGGGCTGCGTTAGGAGCTGAACGCTGCTTTTTTGCAGGTGTTAGGTTTTTTTTCAGCTCAAACGGCCCCATTGTTTCCTATGGGGGAATCGTGCACGAGCAGGTTTTTGAAGCTGGCCGCGTCCGTAAGCACCGCTGGTATTGAGAGTTGCAGTGGCGGTAAATATGCCTGTACGCTCCCTTTTTGGAGCCTAACGCAGCCCTTCTGTGAACTCTAAATACCAGTGGTATTTAAAAGGTGCGGGGGAAAAAATAGACGTGTAGCTAACGCACCCCTTTGGACGCAGAACTCTAAATCTAGCCGATAGTAAATTTGTGCATAATAAATAATACATTCCTTTTTTTTTTTCATCTTAAACAAGTTTCCACAAAAATAAACACACAATAATAAACTCACATAGAGAGTACTGGATTTGGAACATCCTCTTAAACACTAAACTTAAAGCTTATCAAAAACCAAACGCTCTCCATTTAGTGTATTCTTATACTGTTGACTGTTTTATTAGATTTCATAAAACCAGACAAATAAACACAAACCAAAAGACAAGACATAAACAACAGCGAGAAAGGACAACAGAAAAAAATAAATTGCATCTTTATCTAGGAAATTCATTGTTTATAATTGCTGATTCAAGGAAAGTGGTCCCTCTAAATGGTGCAATTAGCTGTCTCTGACTTTCTTCTCGGAGGTCTAGAATTATATTTTCCCATTTTTAAAAAAACCTAGTTATAAGAGTTTCAGAGCTAACAGAAATATCCACCTGTTCTAGAATAATTTGATTTTGTAATTTTTGTTTAAATTCTCTCAAACTAGGGGCTTTATTAGACTTCCAATATTTTAGAATCAGCCGTCTGCTTGTTATAATTATGCTATTTAGCTGGCGTACGTTCTTAAAAGGGTAACCTTCCTAAGCAAAGAAGAAAATAAGTTCTTCTGATATTTGTATATTAGTAACATTAATTCTATTAAACCAAACATTGACCTTGCGCCAAAATCTTTTGATCTTAGTACATTCCCAGAAATAGTGGTGCAAGTCTTCTCTTAGCCTCTTACATTTAGGATTTAGGACAGTGTATTCCTCTTGCAGACCATCTAGCCTTTACAGCCGGGGTGATATAAGTTTTATTAATAAGTTTTGTATGGGTTTCTCCCCAGGAAGTAGATATTGTTGCTTCATCTAATGCTTTAAAACTTTTCTGAATTCTTACCTGGTGGATTTGCCAGTTATTAGCTAGAATGTGTAAATTTCTTATGCCCAATGAAGATATAACTATCTTATAGAGTAGCGAAATTGCATATTTCCCTATATTAAATAATTTTAAAGCCGGCTCTAAAATATCCATTGTTCCTTCTATCAGGTTATTAGGTAATAGTTGATGCAAGTATTGGCACACTTGTAAATATGCATAGAATTCACTATTTATTAGTCCAAATTCCTGTTTTAATGTATTAAAGGTTTTACAACTTCTTGTGGCTTTATCCATCAATTGGTGTACATTTTTAAGCCCTTTTAGTGACCAATCATTAAAATTTTTAGAATTTAATGCTGGAGTAAAACAGGGGTTGCATACCAAAGGTAAATATTTTGAATATGTAAAATCAGAGACCAGAACCTTCGCTAGTTTATTCCATGCTACTATTACATTGTGTATAATTTTTAGTTGTTTTATTTTTATAGGAGATTTGTCAGCATGCAGGTGTAGTAAAGCTATAGGAGAATAGGGGTAGCACAGGGTTTCCTCTATTTCTATTGCGGAATAATAATTAGCTCTTACTAACCAGTCCAGTGCGATTTTACCAACACAAATTACATTTAAGAGAGATAGCTCTTCTTTTTGTTCCCCATAAAAATTGTGTCACCATTTGGTTATATGCCATTAAATCTTTTCTTTTAATAAAAATAGGAAGGTTTTGCATGAGATATAAAATTTTCAGAAATAATAACATTTTTATTAGATTAACTTTGCCTGTAAGGGATAATTTAAATTTTGCCCATTTTTCTAAATCATGCTTAATTTTTAGGAAGACAGGTGGATAATTCAGGTCGTACCATTCTTCCAAATATTTAGAAAATTTAATTCCAAGATATGTAAATGTATCTTTTGTCTCTTTAAATGGAATAGACTGTAGCGAGTCTTTATTTTTATCTAGCTAGAAAATTTCAGTTTTCTGCGTATTTGTCTTATAGCCCATAAAGCTACCAAAATCTTGTAAACTCTGTGATAATAGAGGAATATTTTTCTTAGTATCCGATAGTAGGACTAATAAATCATATGCATAAAGAAGTGTAGTTATTTTCTTCTTACCCAACTTAATCCCATCTAGTTCTTTTCTTAGCAAGATCGCCAAAGGCTCTAGTGCTAAATTAAATAAATATGGGGAGAGTGGGCAGCCTTGTCTGGATCCCCTTTGAAGGGGAAAAGATTCTGAAAGAATATCGTTTACAATGATAGAGGCAGTGGAGGTCTTATATATTTGAAAAATTGACTGTAAAAAGGGTCCCAGATGGTCCCACATAATGGAGTCGAAGGCCTTCTGTGCATCTATTGAAATAATCACTGTATCGGCATAAATTCTGTTCTTGATCTTTCTATTGCAACTTTGAATTTGTATATTATTGAGTATTAGCTGTAACTTGCGTAGATTATATGTAGAGTTTCTACCTGGCATAAATCCTACTGATCTTTATGTATAAGTGGGTCCATGAGTGTTTTTAACCTTGTTGCTATAATATGCATAAATAATTTATAGTCACTATTTAATAGTGAAATCGGCCTGTAAGAGGCAATATCTTCTGGATTTTTATTCTTTTTTAAAATTAATGTTATTAACGATGCTGAAAAATATCGCGAGCAGGATACCTTGTTTAGAAAATATTGATTAAATAAATCTACCAATGTGTCAGGTATATTATCTATTAAGATTTTATAAAGTTCAATAGGAATCTGATCAGGACTAGCCGCTTTATTTATAGCAGCCTTTCTAATAGCAATTTCCACCTCACTTTTGGATATCGGCGCATTCAGCTCGTCAAGATTAACGTTATCTAGTATAGGGACCTGAATCTTTTCCCAGAATTTATTTTTAGTTTCAAGATTTATTTATGTGTCTGTATATAATTCTTTAAAATATTTATAAATAAAATTATTTATATCCTTATTGTTAGTAAGCCTACCTGTCAATGTTCTTAATGCTCCAATCATGGTTTTCTTATTTTTAGATTTTGTCAGGTTCGCTAAATGTTTTTCAGCTTTGCCACTATGGTGAAAAAAAACAAAAGATCTTGATTTAAGATCTTCCTGTACCACTTTTTGACTCAAGAAGATTTCTCTTGATTTTTTGGCTTCCTGATATGCTTCCCATAATATTTTTGAAGGGTCACTCATATAAGAGTTATAAGCATTACGGAGATGATTAGCTACTTCGATATCTCTATTAGTATGCTTGCGTTTTTACCAGACCAAATAGGATTTAATTTCCCTCCTTATGACTGCTTTAAAACTTTCCCATAATATTTCTGTGCTGATCCCAGGTGTCGAGTTGATATGAAAAAAATCTGTCCATTTTCTTTTAAGCCATGTCTTGAATTGTACGTTTTCAACAAAATATCTTGGAAATTTTTTTTTATTAAAGTTCCTTTCTTGAGGCGTCTTTAATTGAATATTTAAAGTAATAATTGCGTGGTCTGAAATACTAATTTCTTGAATATCAGCATGCATATCGTAGGTCATTAATTTTTCATCTATTAAAAAAAAATCTATAGCATAAGATGCACAGGTAAATTTCATTAAATCCGGATTTTGTATCCGCCAAATATCTTTTAAATGTAACAGGTTTTTAAAATTCTTGAGAAGTTTAGTCTGTAGTTTATTATCTTTATTCAAAGAAGGTTTAAGTCTATCAAGAGTCACCTACAACAATTAAATTGCCATTAAGAAAAGGTAACAGCTTAGCTTGCAGTGTTTCCCAAAACTAATCTGCCGTCCCTAACATCGCCGCCACCTTCCTACAATTATTAACCCCTAATCTGCCGTCCATAACGTCGCCGCCACTATATTAAATTTATTAACCCCTAAATCTAAGTCTAACCCTAACCCTAACACCCACTAACTTAATCCAAGATGGTGTCCCTTAGATAACGATTGGCTGATAGAATTCTATCAGCCAATCAGAATTAAGGTTGAAAAAATCATTAGCCAATAGGATTGAACTTCAATCCTATTGGCTGATCCAATCAGCCAATAGGCTTGAGCTTGCATTCTATTGGCTGTTCCAATCAGCCAACAGAATGCAAGCTCAATCCTATTGGCTGATTGAATCAGCCAATAGGATTGAAGTTCAATCCTATTGGCTGATTGCATCAGCCATTAGGATTTTTTCAACCTTAATTCCGATTGACTGATAGAATTCTATCAGCCAATCGGAATCTAAGGGACGCCATCTTGGATGACATAATTTAAAGGAACCTTGATTGTAGAAGAAGCCGTCGATTGAAGAGAATTCTCCGCGCCGGATGTCTTAAAGATGGAGCCGCTCCGCGTTGGAAGGATGAAGATAGAAGATACCGTCTGGGTGAAGACTTCTGCCCGTCTAGAGGACCACTTCTGCTGGCTTCATTGAGGACATCTTGCCGCTTGGATGAAGACTTTTCCCGGCTTTGTTGAGGATGGATGTCGGCTCTTCAAAACTGTAAGTGGATCTTTGGGGGTTAATGTTAGGATTTTTTAAGGGTGTATTGGGTGGGTTTTATTTTTAGATTAGGGGTTTGGGCTGTAATAGAGCTAAATGCCCTTTTAAGGGCAATGCCCATCCAAATGCCCTTTTCAGGGCAATGGGGAGCTAAGTTTTTTTTAGTTAGGGTTTTATTTGGGGGGTTGGTTGTGTGGGTGGTGGGTTTTACTGTTGGGGTGGTTGTTTGTATTTTCTTTTACAGGTAAAAGAGCTGATTTATTTGAGGCAATGCCCTGCAAAAGACCCTTTTAAGGGCTATTGGTAGTTTAGTTTAGGCTAGGGTTTTTTTATTTTGGGTGGGCCTTTTTTATTTTGATAGGGCTATTAGAGTAGGTGTAATTAGTTTAAAGATCTAGTAATTTCTTTTTTATTTTCTGTAATTTAGTGTTTGTTTTTTTATGTAATTTAGCTAATTGTATTGAATTTAGTTAATTGTATTTAATTTAGGGAATTTATTTAATTGTAGGGTTAGATTAGGTGTTAGTGTAAGACAGGTTAGGTTTTATTTTACAGGTAAATTTCTATTTATTTTAGCTAGGTAGTTATTAAATAGTTAATAACTATTTAGTAACTATTCTACCTAGTTAAAATAAATACAAACTTGCCTGTGAAATAAAAACAAACCCTAAGCTAGCTACAATGTAACTATTAGTTATATTGTAGCTAGCTTAGGGTTTATTTTACAGGTATTTAGTTTTAAATAGGAATTATTCAGTTAATGATAGTAATTTTTATTTATATTTATTTTAATTATATTTAAGTTAGGGGGTGTTAGGGTTAGTGTTAGACTTAGATTTAGGGGTTAATAAAATTAATATAGTGACAGGGATGTCTGGAGCGGCAGATAAGGGGTTAATAAATGTAGGTAGGGGGCAGCGTTGTTAGGGACAGCAGATTAAGGGTTAATAATATTAAACTAGTATTTGCGAGGCAGGAGTGAGGCAGTTTAGGGGTTAATATGTTTATTTTAGTGGCGGCGATGTCCGGAGCGGCAGATTAGGGGTTGATAATTTTATTTTAGTGTTTGCGATGCGGGAGGGCCTCGATTTAGAGGTTAATGGGTAGTTTATGGGTGTTAGTGTACTTTTTAGCACTTTAGTTATGAGTTTTATGCTACAGCGTTGTAGTGTAAAACTTTAAAATGCGGTACGAATCTTGACAGGATTAGGTGTACCGCTCACTGTTTGGCCTCCCAGGACAAGCTTGTAATACTGGCGCTATTAAAGTCCCATTGAAAATAGACTATACGCAAATTGCGTAAGTTGATTTGTGGTAAGGCCAAAAATGTATAAGGTGCCCCTAACATGTACCCCGAGTCTAAACACCCCTAATCTACCGCCCCCCTACACCGCCGCAACCTACATAAAGTTATTAACCCCTATCCTGCCGCTCCCGGAGCCCAACGCAACTGAATAAATGTACTAACCCCTACAACCCCAGCCCCCCACATCGTCATAAACTAAATTATTCTATTAATCCCTAAACCTAACAACCTGTTAAATTTATATTAAATTTTAACTCACTCCTATCTTATAATAAATGTAAACTTACCTTTAAAATTATTATAATAAAATTACATTAAACTATATTAAATTAATAATTAATCTAACCTAACTTTTATACTAAAATAACATAAAACTACAAATTAAAATAAATATATTCTATATTTAAACACCTAATCCTATTTAAATAATTTAATTCTCCACTAAAAAAATAACAAACACTAAGTTACAAAAAATAAAAAAGAAATTATCAAAGCTTTAAACTAATTACACCTAATCCAAGGGCCCTATGAAAATAACCCCCCCAAATAAAAAAACCCTAACCTACAATAAACTACAAATATCTCTTAAAAGGGCCTTTTGCCAGGCATTGCCCCAAATAAATCAGCTCTTTTACCCACCACCCACACAACCAACCCCCCAAATAAAAAGCTATCTTAAAAAACCTAAGCTCCCCATTGCCCTAAAAGGGCATTTGGATGGCATTGCCCTTAAAAGGGCATTTTGCTCTTTTGCAGGCCCAAGTCCTAATCGAAAACTAAAACCCACCCAATAAACCCTTAAAAAAATCCTAACACTAACCCCAGAAGATTTACTTACAGTTTTGAAGATCCGAAATCCATCCTCCAAGAAGCCAGGAAAAGTCCTCAATGAAGCGGCCGAAGTCTTCATCCAAGCCCGCAGAAGTCTTTATCCAGACGACATCTTCTATCTTCATCCATCCGGCGTGGAGCGGCTCCATCTTCAAGACATCCGACGCGGAGCATCCTCTTCCTTCCGACGACTACCGACGAATGAAGGTTCCTTTAAATGACGTCATCCAAGATGGCATCCCTTAGATTCTGATTGGCTGATAGAATTCTATCAGCCAATCGGAATTAAGGTTGATAAATCCTATTGGCTGTTGCAATCAGTCAATAGGATTGAGCTTGCATTCTATTGGCTTATTGGAGTAGCCAATAGAATGTGAGCTCAATCATATTGGCTGATTAGATCAGCCAATAGGATGAAAGCTCAATCCTATTGGCTGATTCCAACAGCCAATAGGATTTTTTCAACCTTAATCTAAGGGATGCCATCTTAGAGGATGGATGTTGGATCTTCAAAACTGTAAGTAAATCTTCTAGGGTTAGTGTTAGGATTTTTGTAAGGGTTTATTGGGTGGGTTTTAGTTTTAGATTAGGACTTGGGCCTGCAAAAGAGCTAAATGCCATTTTAAGGGCAATGCCCATCCAAATGCCCTTTTCAGGGCAATGGGGAGCTTATATTTTTTTAAATAGCTTTTTATTTGGGGGGTTGGTTGTGTGGGTTGGTTGTGTGGGTGGTGGGTTTTACTATTGGCGGGGTTGTTTGTATTTTTTTTTTCAGGTAAAAGAGCTGATTTCTTTAGGGCAATGCCCCGCAAAAGGCCCTTTTAAGGGCTATTTGTAGTTTATTGTAGGTTAGGTTTTTTTTATTTTGCTGGGGCTTTTTTATTTTCATAGGCCCTTAGATTAGGTGTAATTAGTTTAAAGCTTTGATAATTTTTTTTTTATTTTTTGTAACTTAGTGTTTATTTTTTTGTGTAACGCAGTGTTTGTTATTTTTTGTAACTTAGTTAGTTTTTGTAACTGTAATTTTTTAGTGGAGATTTAAATGATTTAAATAGGGTTAGGTGTTTAAATATAGACTATAGTTATTTTAATTTGTAGTTTTATGTTATTTTAGTAAAAAAAGTTTGGTTAGATTAATTATTAATTTAATATAGCTTAATGTAATTTTAATATAACAGTTAGGGTAGGTTAGTTATTAATTTAATATAGTTTAATGTAATTTTATTATAACAGGGTAGGTTAATTATTAATTTAATACAGTTTAATGTAATTTTATTATAATAGTTAAAATAGGTTATTAGTTTAATATAGTTTAATTTAATTTTAAAGGTAACTTTAAATTTATTATAAGATAGGAATGAGTTAATATTTAATATAAAGTTAACGGGTTGTTAGGTTTAGGGATTAATAGGTTAATTTAGTTTATTTCGATGTGGGGGGCTGGCGGTTTAGGGGTTAATACAATGATTCAGTTGCGGTGGGCTCCGGGAGCGGCAGGATAGGGGCTAATAACTTTATGTAGGTTGCGGTGGTGTAGGGGGGCGGTAGATTAGGGGTGTTTAGACTCGGGGTACATGTTAGGGGCACCGTATACTTTTTTGGCCTTACCACAAATCAACTTACGCAATTTGCGTATAGTCTATTTTCAATGGGACTTTAATAGCGCCAGTATTACAAGCTTGTCCTGGGAGGCCAAACAGTGAGCGGTACACCTTATCCTGTCAAGATTCGTACCGCATTTTAAAGTCAGTAGTTAATACGATTCAGTTGCGGTGGGCTCCGGGAGCGGCAGGATAGGGGTTAATAACTTTATGTAGGTGGCGGCGGTGTAGGGAGCGGCAGATTAGGGGTTAATAAGTATAATGTAGGTGGCGTGGGCTCCGGGAGCGGAGGAATAGGGGTTAATACGTTTATTAGAATGGTGGTGGGCTCCAGGAGTGGCAATTTAGGGGTTAATAAGTTTATTTAGTTGCGGCGGGGTCCAGGAGTGGCGGTATAGGGGTTAAACAGTTTAGTATAGTGGTGGTGTTTAGTGACAGTATACAAATAAAGCTGGGAAAAAGTCGAATAGCAGCGAGATAGATGACTGTTAGTTAACAACATTATGCTGCTCATCGCCCAGTACTTTTTTTTTGTTAAATAAGGAGAGCGTATTCAGGTCCGCGGCAGCGATGTTAGGCAATCTTAGGTGAGCGTATTGGTGCCGTTGAATGCAAGTAAGTTGACGGCTTGATAAGTAGATGCCTTAGTGTCAGTATCTTAGGACTTGTTGCAGCATCAATAGCAAAGCAATTGCTATCAGACAATCGAGTCTTGTCGAGTGTGTTCAATTATATCTATTTATTAGATAATATATTGCAAAATTTGAATTTAAAGGGACATTAAACTGCTGGGCAAAACTACAGTAAGATGGTTACTACTCACCATACTATTGTTCTCCTCCTGTACCCTCAGCTGCCTTTAATAACTTTCTCTTATTTTAACTCATTACAGAATCCAGTTTGTGAAGCTCTAAATTTTATACTAGGTGCTGCCATCTTGTAGCTGGTGTATTGTTGTATCCTGTGATAGGAGCAGTTCACTTTCACACATCTGCATTTTGACAGCTGTCTCACTTTAGTTTAGCTCACATAATAAAGGGTGGAAGTATTACATGCTTGCATTTTTTTTGCACAGTGTAAAACTTAAATAAAAAACATTAGCTCCAAGATGGCAGCACCCGGTTTGATGATGCTGAGCTTCACTAACTAATAATTTTAAGGTGTTGAAATAGGAGAATTACTTTGAAGACAGCTGCGGGCACAGAGAAAACAACAATAGTATAGTTAGCAGTAACCATTATATTGCAGTTTAATATCACTTTTATTTAAAAGTGAAAGTGAAGACATCTAGAATATTTTCTCTCCTAATTGCATTAAAGGAGGAAAGGTTTAACTAAGTTTTGGGCTATCTTTTTATTTTCTTTCACTTTACCTCAATTTAGTTGTGCATTTAGCAACTTATTACACATTCTCTACTAATAATTATACTTCTCATCTGCTCCTTTGGATTGCAAGTACTTAATTAGTAATTGAAATGCATATGGTTTGTGGGCGAGGTTTTTTATATTTGAGATGGTGAATTTCTCATTCATATTCATAACATTGTTGTGGATTTAGATAAATAATTCCAATATGATGCAATTTTATGGTTTAAAGGAAATATTAAAGTTGCTGAAAGGCTGTTTTATTTTATAACCATGTTGTTTAACATTTTTAGTGAGTATGATTATATTTTTGTAGGCTAAATTGTCTGTGACCATAAAAAAAAATACATTTGTATAACGCAGTAGTTCCATTAATGAAGAGCAGCTTTGGAGCCCCAGCATTTCAGGCTCTCGTGAGGGAGGCTGAAGTGAAGGTCAAGTAGCAGCTACTTAACCTCTCCTCCATCTAAAGTGTGTAAGATTTCAATCATTCCAATCAGATCCGATCTGGATGATTGACAGCTGCATGCAGCAGATGCCGCCTGCTTGCTGTGATACCAGGCAGACAAATTCCATGATAAGATAGGATCAGAGAATCCCCAAGGTGCGCTAGTGCTGAATGGAGGCTGTGAAGGTGCTGAGTAAAAGCTGTGAATGTTCCACGTCGAATTGCGGCTGCACTCCCAAGAAGTGATCCGGATGGATACTCGGCTGTAGACAAAAAAAGGAAAACAGAGAGGCGCCAACCATAAAACAGTATCGTTGGAGCAGTATACTGGTGATTCCCAACAGCTCCCCCTGTAGAGGATATACTCACAAGCAGTGCGGCACACGTACTGTGCCTAGAACAGCAGGTCGGGACTGTTAGGAGTCGCCCGACAGACATGCCCAGGAGCCGGTACACGAGATCTCCAGCACTCCAATCACAGGCGAGTCGTCCGGTAGAGCTCCGATTACCTGTATGTCACTAGAGATAGTAGTAACTGGTCCCGGGAATGAAAATCACTGTAATCCCAATCTGGATAAATGTAGTGTGTAGGTGATAGATTCACAGGCAGCAAGGTGTCTCATAAAAAAGGTTATTTATTGATAAAAACAATAACAGCAACGCGTTTCTCGGCTGGAAGGCCGTTTCATCAGCGATACTGTTTTATGGTTGGCGCCTCTCTAAATTCCATGATAGCAAACCTAGTCCACCCGCCAGTTAATAAATGGAGCCCATAGGGCCTAATGATCAAAAACTTGCCAGCATGGAGAGGAACTGCAAAATATCTTTGGAGCTTTTTTGAGCATTATATTGTATAATATGTGTCTTTCCTTCACATTCAAATGGCTATCAAGTTAAATTTTGACATTCTACAATTATTTCCTGTGCCTCAAAATACTGTGAGACAATTTAAATAATTTTACCAGAGCAGAGAGCTTTAGATCATCGGTCCCTTAGGGGCATATTTATTATTGTGCAAGCGGACATGATCCAATATAGCGGATCATGTCCTCTGAACATCGATAAATGCCGACAGCATACACTCTCTGCATTTATCATTGCAACCAATCGGCCGCTATCAAGGGGTGTCAATCAACCCATCCGTATTCGATCGGGTTGATTTCTGTCAATTTCTGTCTGCCGCCTCAGAGCAGGCTGACAGGTTATGGAGCAGCGATCTTTAGACCGCTGCTTCATAACTTCTTCACGAGCTGCTTCATGGGGCACCTCATGCTCTGTACAGAGCTTGATAAATATGCCCCTTAGTCTCCACATAGCAGTACAGCACTATTAAAGGGCAAATTAACCCTCTACAATCTGTAAAACCTGTAGATATCTAATACTGCTATGGTAATACTAAATTGTAGTTTTAATCTGTATCACAATCAAATTGTTATTAATAAATGAAAGTCCCATACATTATAGCATTCCATGTAGCTGGTCATTATGACCTGAAAAGTAAGGAGCTTCTTACTCTAGCTGCAATAAGAACTGATACCTATGTAGAACTCTTTGCTCTTCAAGATCAAACAGTGCCCCTATAATCCTAACCCCTCACCCTCACAATTATATATAAGTACCTTCTCCCTGTTTTGCAGTTAACTGCTAAATGCTCAAGCCAACCACAACCTTCCATCGCAATGCATTGTTATCAATCCAGATTGCCAAATGCTATTAAACCCCCTCTATCAGTATTCGTCCTAACAACAACCGTTCTCCATTTTAATTAAATTTAAGTGCACCACCCCTCAATCACTAGTAACCCTCGACCACTTCCAAGGCATAACCCTCTTATCAAATAAGGATTCTCCCACACAATCACCCCCTTAAACCTAAGTGACCCCTCTAACCACCTTCTGGCCATCTTATTGAGCAAAAATGAATAAGTGATTACAAGAAAATCATATTACTCCTGGACCCAAGCATTGTCTATAGGCAGTCATTTACATTCACTGCAACTAGGGTCCCTCTAAATCTTCTTTCTCACTGTAGTTTATTGTCTAGTCCCCCCCCCTTATTTTTTTAAAGTGAATTTTTTTCCCCTAAATGGTTAAGCTATAACTAAACAAGATTGAGGTGGGAGGCTTTGTGAATTAAGCACTCACATACTTCTGGCAGGCTAATATACAATTAATTAATCAGGAGAATAAAAGACCTCTAGTCAGACATTGAGCTCTCACTCTTCAATCCTGATTAACAAATTGATTATAATTACAGAAAGAAATTGCAGAAACCTAAGTTGAGGAAAACCCTTGTTTCTACAGCCACAATAAGAAAGACAATGACAATAACTTTAAGAGACCTTTAAATACACTTTTTAGTTATGGTTGGTGTTAGATTGTTTTTTGAGGGTATAACAATCAAAATGGGGTATCTTAGGTGCTAGGAGTCAATTGGTTGATAGAGTAAATATGCACTAGTGGTCATATATAAGAGGTTTATTAGATGTAACGGGGCCATGTATCGTTCACCTGAGTTGACACTTGATATCAGCAGGCATTTTTTGTATTAGAGCTTTAATGGACCAGGGATACTAACAATAAGGAATCAGGATTATAGTTGATGGGGATCATTTGTTGTTATGTTTTATTAGGGGAAGATACAGTTATGGATAAAAGGACACTGTGCACTATACAAATGAGCAATTTTATACTTATTTATATCTTAGAAATCAGAAACACTTTCTTATGCATGCTTGCGTTTGTCAAGCTAGACTGATCATTATGTTGACACAATAATTACCAATCATGGGCCTGTTTAATCACAATAATTCTGTTTTGTTTGACTTTTGTAAGGAATTGTAAGAAAGTGGTCTGCAATATACTTTCATTTTTTATTTTAACTCTGTTTCATGTTATTTAGCTCTAATTCTCAAAACTTGAAATGCACCCTGCTGACTACTCAAGATCCTAGTACATATCTGTGCCTAAATGCAAATCAATGCACTTTAGCATAACTGTGGCTAACCTTGTTTTCTGCAGACTCAAGCCTGGATTGGCTCCTCCAAGTAAGACAAATGGTGGATGGAGCCTGGCTATTGAAAACAATTGCAGTAAACAGTGATCTTTGTTTTAAAAATACTTAGATTTGGCTGGAATATTACTGTACAATTAAAGGGACATGTAGCCCCAATTTTTTCTTTCATGATTTAGAAAGAGCGTGCAATTTTAAACAACTTTCTAATTTACTTCTATTATCTAATTTGTTTCATTCTCTTGATATTCTTTGCTGAAAAGCATATCTAGATAGGCTCAGTAGCTTCTGATTGGTGGGTGCACAGAGATGCCTCGTGTGATTGGCTAACCCATATGCATTGCTATTTCTTCATCAAAGGATATCTAAAAAATAAAACAAATTAGATAATAGAAGTAAATTTGAATGTTGTTAAAAATTGTATTCTCTAACTGAATTATGAAAGAAAATTTTTGGGTTTAGTGTCCCTTTAATTGTGCCAGTGCAGTTAGGATTAATACTGGTAAAGTTGTCTGCTTTAACTGGAAGTAAAGAGGCTGTGGATGCTAGTTACAGGCTTCTGGTGAAATTAGTATTTATTGTAGTTGGCGGATGCAGTTACAGTCAAGATTTGTTACTGCAGAATATACCTCTAATAAAATGAAAACACTGGTAACCATTTTAGAAGTTAGTATTTACAGTCCCTTATAATATTTACTGTAATTTGTAATTTTATTGAAAATATATAGACCTAGCTTACAATATTTGTGCTCCACTCAGTAATACCAGTGCATGAGAGCGCACTTCCATTTCACTGCAAACCACCTAGTGTAGTGCAGGGGGAAAATCGCTCAGCATTGGGAAGCAAAATAAAAATATATATGTATGTGTATGTGAATAAACATATAAGTGTATACATATATATATATATATATACATATATATATATATATATATATATATATATATATATATATATATATATATATATATTTACAGTAAAACACTGTACCCCCTTTGACCTCAATGTAAAAGCACTTTCAGTGCCGTTTTTTTTTTTTTTTCAAACACCCCACATGTCCTCACTTTAACTCCTTTAGCGGCTTTGTTTCAGTTTTTATTTTAAAAATAAAGATGCACATATTTTTATTTTATTTTGAACTACTGTCCTCTTTATTTGGGGGATGATTTGGGCAATTTTTTTCCATTAATTAGAGGTCTGACCTCTGGTGCGCTTAGTGCAAAGTGAAACTGCAAGTTCGCAGGGGCATTAACTATCCACTTGTAATGGCTGGTTATTTAATGTGCACACTTTAAAATAGCGCTCCACTCGTAATCTAGCCCATTACGTCTTCATAAGTGGTTTTCCACTGTCCACATCATTACGAATGTCACTGGGTACCGGGGTTTTCCGAAAACTCGCCCAGGGCCGTTAAATGGAAAAACCTGTTTTGTTGGTCTTCATTCTTGGACCAAATAACAGCCCAGAGCTATAATACGGTAGTCACTTATACCAGTCTGTAGGATGCTGATAGCCCCTCCAAATGATTTTAAAGTGCTAGGCCATAACAAATAAAAAGAGGATGCTTTATTTTCTTGTAGTAAGTACATTTATTACTTCATGTACATTTAAAAAAAAAAAAAAAAGCATGTTTAATCAAACTGGCATTTCAAATGTTTAAATATAACCAGATACATACTGGTAAAATGTTCATGTAACTCTCAAATAGGAACTTTTTTCTTTTTTGACGCCCTACTGACACAGAAGTAAGCTCCGTAATGTATTCGAGTTTCTGGATAAGTCTCAGGTAGGAGCTGTGCAATGTGCACATGCTATTATTATTCCTAGTATTCCTCTTACTGTCAACTATACGTTAGGAGTCCGATTAGATTTGTTTTAGGATTAATTATGTTAAACTTTTTTGTGATATTCAGCCCTAAACAGCATATAACATAATCTCCAAAATATATAACCGGAGATGAGCTCAGATAATGTTAAACCCCATATAACCGCCCACCTAAAATAAGCGCCTATGGGCGGCTTATCGGGTTGGCGGGTTTCCGGAAAACCACGGTATGTGCGCAATGTGTAAGGCTTCTTGTTTGATCACTAATATTTACCAAATAAAATAAATAAATAAAAAATAAGGTAACTATAGATATATTTTTTTTAATCACAACAACACAACATTGTATGTATAATGGTTCCCTGTCAATCCCCGGTTATCTGTGAGTTATCAGACAGATCTTCTGTAAATTAATTTTGGGCACACACAAGGGCTCCATGACTTTTAATTTAAAGATATATGAAACAAAAATAGTTTATTTTATTAATCAGACAGAAACGCTACAATTGAAGGAGTACTCCTTTACACAAGGGTAAATACACGTGGCGCTTCCTACCTTCTCTTCCCCCCACACTAACATTGTGAAGGCCTCTCACGTAGAGCACAGGTGCTGAACTGCAAAACAGAGGATTAGCAGATCCACCAATATCAGGGGGAACATATCCTAGGAGACCACTGATATGAACAAGGGCCCTGCTATTGTTCTGGTCCCCGTGAAAATTGATATGAGAATATACTAAGGACCTGCACATTTTGGTATTTAATACTACTTTACTCTTAATTAGGAGCTAACAGCAATCTGTGATCCAGGGGCTCAAAATTAAACATACTATAGTGCACTCAGGACCCCAAGACTGAGCAGAACACACTTCCTATGTGATGCCTAGTAAAAATTAAAATAAGACTGGAAAGCCTCACATCTCCAAAACTCTTAGTAACTATCTAACAACAGCTGAACCAAAGTCTGTAACTCCTCAGGAAATTATGGCTAATAAGCAATTGAATACGACTGCTTCAATCCACCAGGAAGAGGTCTCCCCAATCTCTTATGTCACTAAAGAGGACATTCAACATCTATCCTCAAAGGTGGACATAAAAGGAGTTCTCCAGGAGATGAGGAGCCTGTTTGGCGACCTCCGCAAAGATTTAAGCGACTGCAGGGTTATCACACTGGAGGAGAGCCATGCCTCGACCTCAGCCATACTCCAAAGCCGCACAACAGATATACAGACTCAAGCAGAAAAAGTTCACTTTCTGACAGAAAAAAATGGAAGACTTAGAGAACCGCAGACGTAATAACCTAAGGATAAGGGGTGTTACAGAGTCTGTCCATCCACCAGCGATCGAAGGCTATCTCCAGGCACTGTTCAGAGTAATAAAAAGTAACCCATCTGCTGAAGAGATTCCTATTGAGAGAGCCCACATGGCCTTACAACCCAAACTGCCATCTAAAGCCCCTCCTAGAGATATTATTGTTACGTTTCTCAGCTTCAAGGACAAGGGGGAACTTTTGAAATGCGCCAGATCCAAACACCCCATCCTCCATGTAGGAGAAGAAATACAAATATTCACCGACTTCTCGCCAGTAACGCTACAGAAGAGACGTGACCTATCTCATATCACTTCTTTCCTGAAGAAGAATAGAATTCAGTACAGATAGGGGTTTCCAGTATCCCTGATAGTCACTCATCATAATAAGACGTTTATATAGCAGGTGAAAAAACCTGCCACTGGACATTCTCCCTAGCCTGAATTGTTAAGAGTTTTCCTCATGTTCTATTTTAGGAAATAGAGTGTTGCAGAAGGAGATAATGTTATATGGTTAATTTCTTAGTTATACCTGTTCATGTTCCTGTCTTCCTGTTCTAACATCACCACTAATATATTTTATGCTTGCGCCCTCCATGCGAGAGTATACCACCTAATCCCTCAACTTAGATACAGTTAAGCCCTCATTTACTAGACACATTGCTTGCTTCTCAGCCACTTTATGCAAGTTATGTGACTTAGCTAGATGTAATGAGGTATAATGAAACAAACGACCCTCCAAATAGCATAGAGGGACATTATACAGAGTCTACACTGGTTAGAAACATATCTTGCATGTTAGTAACTATTTTAAACTAGTTCTGGGCTCTTGACCTCAGGAAATATCAGGGTTCTCTAGAAATGTTATTCTTAATAAATGACTGTATTTCTCATGTATATTAAGATGATTATTTGTACCCTCTGGTTCTACCCCTTTCCACCATCCCTTCCCACCCTGATGCCTCAACCTTCACCAAACCTTCCCTTCTACACCCCTCCCCTTTTCTCCCAAATCCCGTATTGCCACATCAATATCACCAATGTTAAAATCATAATGCTGTAAACCTACAGTGGGTATACTACCCTTAGTTGTATTACTCCTTACTAAGGTTATTTCCAAACACTAACTGTCAATTTATCACTAAGAGACATCTCTTTCTTTGTTCTCTTTTTCTATCTATAACCCTTATTTTAGGGGTTTACCTCTCTCTTCTTCTTTCTAATCCCTTTTCCCTTTTTTTTCCTCTCTACAGCTAACATGCTCTCTAAAACCAGCAGGTTCCAGGATCACTCTATACAACTGACCACTATAAATGCGAAAGGCCTTAACAATCCTGGTAAGTGCTCCATAGCATTTCAGGATCTTAACAAGCTAAATAGCCATATATTGATGCTACAAGAAACACACTTTCAAAAAGGTAAAGAACCTAAATGGCACAACATGCAATACCCTACAGCCTTCTTCGTGTCTGGTCCTCACAAAAAGGCTGGAGTGGGAAGAGTGGGAATACTTTTTCATAAAACACTACCAATTCAAATATCCCACACGCAAAGAGACCCTGAAGGACAATTTCTCCTCCTAAAGGGTACGCTTTATGGCCACTACATTACACTTCTGAACATTTATGCACCAAACCAGGCTCAAGCTTTTTTTTTTTTTTTTTTTAAAAATAGCTAAGTTACTTCTTGGCCACTCACAGGGAAACATTTACTTATCAGGAGACTTTAACCTCTCATTAGACCCGGCCTTGGACTCCTCTAGGGGACTCTCTAGCACTCCTAAATCTGTCCTGAAATCCATTAAGACAACCCTGAACAATCTAAATCTCCACGACATTTGGAGGATGCTACACCCCTCAGATAGGGACTATGCTTTGTATTCCAACCCTCATAACTGTTACACAAGAATAGACCACATATGTACCGACTCTCATGGCCTTGCAATCACCAACACCTGCAAAATTGGGTCTATTACATGGACCGACCACGCCCTCGTCTCTTGTTGGATCTTATAGCCTGATGTCCCGATCTCTTCCAGACTCTGGAGGCTAGATGACACCATACTAGACAAAAATGTAATAATGGCAGACATCCAGAAATAATTAACTGAATATTTTGTAATTAACTCACACTCCACAACATCCCATCTCACTGAATGGGAAGCACACAAATCGGTTGTTAGAGGCCTACTTATTAAACACAAGTCTAGGCTCAACAGGCTAGCCAGAGTAAAACACTCTGATTTATTAAAATCTATTAGTACCCTGGAGGTAGATCATAAAAAAGACCCTACTAATGAAACGATAAAAAATAGACTCCTCAACACGAGGTTAGCACTTAGACATCTAACAGAGATCCACCAGTGCAATGCTTTATCCCTTAAGCAATACTATTTTGAGGGGGTAATAAACCTGGTAAGATATTAGCCAGAAATATCCATAGGAAACAAATAAGTACATACATACACTCACTCTCGATGCCTGGCAACCTTATCGTTAAAGACAGTGTCAAAATTGCCTCTACCTTTAGAAACTATTACAGCAAACTATATAATATAGACTGTAACCAGTCAAATAATGACAATGCGCATCTCTCGGAGATAACTAGTGAATACTTTGCTGAGTTAAAACTTCCAACCTTAGACAGAGACGCGGCTGAATCACTGTCTGCCCCAATCTCCTTAGAGGAGCTCTCCCAGGCCATCAAAGATATGCCATCGGGCAAAAGCCCAGGACCAGATGGCCTTACGTCAAAATAGTACAAAAGATTTTAAGGAGTCCTCTAAACCCATATGTTATACCTCTTTAATATGCTTCGAGATAACCCAGTACTAACTGAGACTCTACTGGAGGCTCATATTACTGTTATAGCCAAACCAGGAAAGCCGGCAACTAGCCCATGGCACTTTAGGCCTATTTCCCTTATCAACAATGACATGAAAGTGTTAGCCAGGATCCTTGCCAATAGGCTCAATAAATACCTCCCAGGGCTAATATGTAATGAGCAGGTTGGTTTTGTACCCAGGAGAGAGGCCAGGGACAACAACACTAAAGTTATCCAACTAATTAATCACGCAAAAGTATCCAATACCCCAATGGTTCTATTCTACACAGATGCAGAGAAGGCCTTTGATAGGGTGGGATGGCCTTTCTTACGGAGGGCAATGAGCGAGATGGGGATTCCAGAGGCTTTTCTAAATATGACCATGGCACTTTATTCCAGGCCAAACGCTAGGGTCAGGGTTAACAGTATGCTCTCCCACAGCTTCCACATTAGCAACGGTACATGGCAGGGCTGCCCACTATCACCACTGCTATAGTCCTAGCTCAAAAAATTAGGCTCAACACCCAAATTAAGGGAATAGTAGTGGCCGACACAGAATATAAACAAGCTTTGTACGCGGACGATATTCTTTTTACACTGACAGAGGCTGAAACATCTATACCTGAATTGCTAAGGGAACTGGTGGTCTACGGGGAGGTTTCGAACTTCCTTCTAAATCTAAATAAGTCAGAACTACTAAATATCAACACTCCAAATCAACACATACAATTTCTTAAAAAAAACCACCACATATCCATTGCCCCAAACAAGTTGAAATACCTAGGAATTCACCTAACACCCTCGCCACTAGATCTCTTTAAACATAATTTCATTCCCTTGAAAAATTATATAGATTGAGACCTATCAATATGGAAAAATAAACCGCTATCCTGGTTGGGGAGGGTAGGGGTTATCAAGATGAATATTCTCCCACGAATATCCTGCAAGCACTACCCATCCCCCTACAAGGGGGTTACCTTAATCAGCTACAGAAAATTATAGACCAATATATATGGTCAGACATTAAACCTAGAATCCCGAGAAGGACTATGTATCTGATGAGAGACAGGGGAGGCCTGGGACTCCCAAATTCAAACGCTTACAGAAAAGCAATAATGTTACAACATATTGTTGAATGGTCCCATAACACCAATGCTAAGGCATGGGTACACCTAGAACATCAAATTTTCTCACTTAATAAGATGGGTACCCTGGCATGGTCCCCTCCACCCGATCTATCTAAATATACAATAACAGCTAACACTCTATCCGAGTGGGATAAGACAAAAGCAACTTCCACCCATATCTCATCCAAATATTCTCCTCTAACCTCGATCATTGAAAATAAGGCTCTTCCATATTGTAAACTAAGTCACCGTATCAAACACCCATATAGCCTAAAAGCTGGCTTTGTCCAATCTGTTGTTGAGAAACAACTCTTTAAAATGCATACACAATTAAAAGAAGCACAAACATATAAACTAAAGCAGCGCTTCTCTCCTCTCAAGTAATATAGTGTATTGTATTCTATATAACATGGAAATGAAAAGCCGCTCTTGGTCACATTTATACAAAGCAGATAGTATTTAAAAATATAAGTACACATTCATGATATAAAAAAACGTATTTCCAAAAATTTACAACGTATACCAAGCCAAATATATATATATATATATATATGACTAAATATTGGCCAATACTTCCCAAATATATGCGGGATGGTGGATGCTGATCTGGAACGGGTATGAGGAGTATTCTCTTGCTCCCAATGGAAACTGTCAAAACATGAAGAGAACAGAGCACAAGCCACTCTAAGGGTAAAACTGTTTTATTTCAAACGTGCTATATGCGCACCTAAAAACAACACGTACAATGTGTCAATTAACAATTCACAATATCACCACTCAAAGAAGATCTTCTGCGGACAGCTGAGAGTGTATTCTCTGTCTCCCAGTCCTTGCGCAAATCTGCAGGGCTTCCGGAGCGCCACAGGAAATTGCACGGAAAGGGGATACTGAAAGAAATGGACCCGGAGTCACTGAAGTGAACGTGGTGAGGAGGTCCAGCCTCCTCACCACGTAGTGATATTGTGAATTGTTAATTGACACATTGTACGTGTTGTTTTTAGGTGCGCATATAGCACGTTTGAAATAAAACAGTTTTACCCTTAGAGTGGCTTGCGCTCTGTTCTCTTCATGTTTTGACAATTAAAAGAAGCATATGGGGAGATTTTCTCCTCATGGCTGAACTATAATCAACTTCTTCACTATATCTCTCATCATAAGTATAAAAAAGACCTAGGAAGGGAACCTACACAATTCGAAAAAGTGTGCTCCTTGTTGGCAACTCCTAAACACTTGATATCCCTTTTATATAAACTCACCTCCACTGCAGACGCCACAACTCTCCCGTCATATACCCTTGCCTGGAACAAAGAATTGTCCCAAGATATTGATTTTGAATCTTGGATGAAAGTCTTTCAATTAACAAAACGCTCCTCAGTATCAGCCAACATCCAAGAAATCTACCTGAAGTTTCTGTGCAGATGGCACCTTACACCCTCAAGGCTCCATAAAATATTCCCTTCTCTGAGCGAAACCTGCTGGAGAGGATGCGGAGAGGAAGGGTCACTTCTTCACATATGGTGGTTCTGCCCGAAACTGCCACCCTTCTGGTCAGAAGTTTTCTCTCTAATCTCAGACATTTTACAAATGCAAATCCCATAACTCCCTGAAAGCCTGTTATTCTGCTCTTTACCCAAAATGAAAGATGAAGCTAAATTGGCCCTCCTGTTGATTATGTTGACGGGTGCGAAGAAACTTATCCCCATGAGGTGGAAGTCTCAAAATATACCATCAGAACAGGATTAGAGGCTACAGGTCTCAGAGTTACTCACTTTAGAAAGATACCATTATAGTAAAATCCATAAACTAGACACTCATGAGTACATGTTAGCAATCTGGAACAAAACAATCTAGCGGACCTGCTGAAGACATTTCATTTTATTTTTTTTATTTTTATTTTTTTCTCTCTCTCCCTTTCTCTCCCTCTCTTTCCCTTTTTTCCTTTCTTTCTAATCCTCCTCTGACTCTCTCTTTCCTTGCCCTAACATAAGCTTTTCTCCCTATGATTAAGCACTTGATAGATAATGTAGAATGTATAGCCTTTCCCCAGAACACAAAGACTTGATAAAACTCTAGCGCCCTCTGTGTAAGCTCTAGAAAGATTGATATACTACAAGAAAATATTGGAAAATTGTAAATAGGCTAAGAAGGTTGCATAGATTACAGGACTCTGCGACGATAGTCGCGACAAATATTAGAATTGAGACCTTCTATTACTTTATCTTGATGTGACTATAGACTGGTTGTCATACAATATGGATGTGGGACAATGTATACAATGTTAATATTCAACCTTTGACTGTATCTACTGTAATGTTAATTTTACATCAATAAAGCCTTATTTAAAAAAAAAAAGTTTCCAATTTACTTCTATTATCAAATTTGCTTTGTTCACATGATATTCTTTGATGAAGAGATACCTAGGTAGACATCTGCAGCACTACATAGACATCTAGGGTTATTGCAAATGGATAACATTCTTGGAAACTGCTGCCATATAGTATTCCAGAAATGGTCAGGCTTTGAAATGATACCAAGAGAATGAAGAAAAATAAAAAAAAATAAAGATATAAATTAGAAAGGTGTTTAAAATTGCATGTTCTATCTGTATCATGGAGGAAGATAAGAAGATGAACAACTGCTGGATGGGAAGATGGATGAAGATGGAGCGCTGCTGCCATAATCTTCGGTGAGCACCATCTTGGGGTTTAGTGATAGATTTGTTTTTTGTCATTGGGTGTTTGTTTTTTTAAGATTTGGTTGTTTTTATTTTATCTGGGCTGCAAAAGAGCTGATTGCCCTTTTAAAGTCAATGCCCATCAAATGCCCTTATCAGGGAACTTTCTAGATATTTGTTTTTAAGATAGTTTTTTATTTTAAGGGTGGGGTTGAGTGAGGGGTTAATGTTAGAACGTTGTAGGTTTGTTTTTGAGAAATAACTGAATCACTTAGGGCAATACCCTACAAAAGGCCTTTTTAAGGGCTGTTTGTAGTTTAGTTGTAGAATAGTTTTTTTTATTTTGGGGTACTAGAATAGGCATAGAGCTGTATTTTTGGTGATTACTTTCTTATTTTTTGTTATGTTAGCCTTTTATTTTTTTGTAATGTTAGTTTTTTATTTTAGTAATGGCAGGTTTTTATTTTAATATTAATGTTAGGATTTTTTATATTAAGTATACAAAAGAGTTAGCTCATACTATTACTCAGGCTTCTAGTAATTATGTAACAATGTGCTGATAGTCACTATTAATTATGTATCAAAAATTAAAAAAGGAAGGAGCAGTTAACAAATCCTTAAAGTAAAGGTAAACTTTTGTGAATGAAAGCCTGTTTTTAAAAAAGGGGCACTTTCATTCATCAAAGTTTACAAAGCAGCCGTTTTCTTAAAAAAATTACCTTTTCTTTCATGTAATTAGCAAGAGTCCATGAGCTAGTGACGTATGGGATATACATTCCTACCAGGAGGGGCAAAGTTTCCCAAACCTCAAAATGCCTATAAATACACCCCTCACCACACCCACAAATCAGTTTTACAAACTTTGCCTCCTATGGAGGTGGTGAAGTAAGTTTGTGCTAGATTCTATGTTGATATGCGCTCCGCAGCAGGTTGGAGCCCGGTTTTCCTCTCAGCGTGCAGTGAATGTCAGAGGGATGTGAGGAGAGTATTGCCTATTTGAATGCAGTGATCTCCTTCTACGGGGTCTATTTCATAGGTTCTCTGTTATCGGTCGTAGAGATTCATCTCTTACCTCCCTTTTCAGATCGACGATATACTCTTATATATACCATTTCCTCTACTGATTCTCGTTTCAGTACTGGTTTGGCTTTCTACTACATGTAGATGAGTGTCCTGGGGTAAGTAAGTCTTATTTTCTGTGACACTCTAAGCTATGGTTGGGCACTTTTATATAAAGTTCTAAATATATGTATTCAAACATTTATTTGCCTTGACGTTCCTTATTTCAGACAGTCAGTTTCATATTTGGGATAATGCATATGAATAAATCATTTTTTCTTACCTTAAAAATTTGACTTTTCCCTGTGGGCTGTTAGGCTCGCGGGGGCTGAAAATGCTTAATTTTATTGCGTCATTCTTGGCGCAGACTTTTTTGGCGCAAAATTTTTTTTCTGTTTCCGGCGTCATATGTGTCGCCGGAAGTTGCATCATTTTTGACGTTTTTTTGCGCCAAAGGTGTCGGCGTTCCGGATGTGGCGTCTTTTTTGGCGCTAAAAAAATATGGGCGTCACTATTGTCTCCACATTATTTAAGTCTCATTATTTTGTGCTTCTGGTTGCTAGAAGCTTGTTCACTGGCATTTTTTTCCCATTCCTGAAACTGTCATTTAAGGAATTTGATCAATTTTGCTTTATATGTTGTTTTCTCTATTACATATTGCAAGATGTCCCACGTTGAAGCTGAGTCAGAAGATACTTCTGGAAAATCGCTGCCTGGTGCTGGAGCTACCAAAGCTAAGTGTATCTGCTGTAAACTTTTGGTATCTGTTCCTCCAGCTGTTGTTTGTACTGTTTGTCATGACAAACTTGCTAATGCAGATAATATTTCCTTTAGTACTGTTACATTACCTGTTGCTGTTCCGTCAACATCTAATACTCAGAGTGTTCCTGGTAACATAAGAGATTTTGTTTCTAAATCCATTAAGAAGGCTATGTCTGTTATTCCTCCTTCTAGTAAACGTAAAAAGTCTTTTAAAACTTCTCATTTTTCAGATGAATTTTTAAATGAACATCATCATTCTGATACTGATATTGGTTCCTCTGATTCAGAGGATTCTGTCTCAGAGGTTGATGCTGATAAATCTTCATATTTATTTAAAATGGAATTTATTCGTTCTTTACTTAAAGAAGTCCTAATTGCATTAGAAATTGAGGATTCTAGTCCTCTTGATACTAAATCTAAACGTTTAGATAAGGTTTTTAAATCTCCTGTAGTTATTCCAGAAGTGTTTCCTGTCCCTGGTGCTATTTCTGAAGTAATTTCCAGGGAATGGAATAATTTGTGTAATTCTTTTACTCCTTCTAAACGTTTTAAGCAATTATATCCTGTGCCATCTGACAGATTAATCAATCATCAAGGAGGGACTCACAGTCCTCTGGCTATGAAGGAAGTATCTCGAATTCTGGTATGGGCAGAATCCAGCTCCTGTCTAGTTTCTGCGGTTCATATCCCAGGTATAGACAATTGGGAAGCGGATTATCTCAGCCGCCAAACGTTACATCCGGGCGAATGGTCTCTTCACCCAGAGGTATTCCTTCAGATTGTTCAAATGTGGGGACTTCCAGAAATAGATCTGATGGCCTCTCATCTAAACAAGAAACTTCCCAGGTATCTGTCCAGATCCAGGGATCCTCAAGCGGAAGCAGTGGATGCATTGTCACTTCCTTGGAAGTATCATCCTGCCTATATCTTTCCGCCTCTAGTTCTTCTTCCAAGAGTAATCCCCTAAGATTCTGAAGGAATGCTTGTTTGTTCTGCTGGTAGCTCCAGCATGGCCTCACAGGTTTTGGTATGCGGATCTTGTCCGGATGGCCTCTTGCCAACTGTGGACTCTTCCATTAAGACCAGACCTTTTGTCGCAAGGTCCTTTTTTCCATCAGGATCTCAAATCCTTAAATTTAAAGGTATGGAGATTGAACGCTTGATTCTTAGTCAAAGAGGTTTCTCTGACTCTGTGATTAATACTATGTTACAGGCTCGTAAATATGTATCTAGGGAGATATATTATAGAGTCTGGAAGACTTATATTTCTTGGTGTCTTTCTCATCATTTTTCCTGGCATTCTTTTAGAATTCCGAGAATTTTACAGTTTCTTCAGGATGGTTTGGATAAAGGTTTGTCTGCAAGGTCCTTGAAAGGACAAATCTCTGCTCTTTCTGTTCTTTTTCACAGAAAGATTGCTAATCTTCCTGATATTCATTGTTTTGTACAAGCTTTGGTTCGTATAAAACCTGTCATTAAGTAAATTTCTCCTCCTTGGAGTTTGAATTTGGTTCTGGGGGCTCTTCAAGCTCCTCCGTTTGAACCTATGCATTCGTTGGACATCAAATTACTTTCTTGGAAAGTTTTGTTCCTTTTGGCCATCTCTTCTGCCAGACGAGTTTCTGAATTATCTGCTCTTTCTTGTGAGTCTCCTTTTCTGATTTTTCATCAGGATAAGGGGGTGTTGCGAACTTCTTTTAAATTTTTACCTAAGGTTGTGAATTCTAACAACATTAGTAGAGAAATTGTGGTTCCTTCATTGTGTCCTAATCCTAAGAATTCTAAGGAGAGATCATTGCATTCTTTGGATGTAGTTAGAGCTTTGAAATATTATGTTGAAGCTACTAAGAATTTCCGAAAGACTTCTAGTCTATTTGTTATCTTTTCCGGTTCTAGGAAAGGTCAGAAGGCCTCTGCCATTTCTTTTGGCATCTTGGTTGAAATCTTTAATTCCTCATGCTTATGTCGAGTCGGGTAAAACTCCGCCTCAAAGGATTACAGCTCATTCTACTAGGTCAGTTTCTACTTCCTGGGCGTTTAGGAATGAAGCTTCGGTTGATCAGATTTGCAAAGCAGCAACTTGGTCTTCTTTGCATACTTTTACTAAATTCTACCATTTTGATGTGTTTTCTTCTTCTGAAGCTGTTTTTGGTAGAAAAGTACTTCAGGCAGCTGTTTCAGTTTGAATCTTCTGCTTATAATTTCATTTTTTTTCATTATAAATTTAAACTTTATTTTGGGTGTGGATTATTTTTCAGCGAAATTGGCTGTCTTTATTTTATCCCTCCCTCTCTAGTGACTCTTGCGTGGAAAGATCCACATCTTGGGTAGTCATTATCCCATACATCACTAGCTCATGGACTCTTGCTAATTACATGAAAGAAAACATAATTTATGTAAGAACTTACCTGATAAATTCATTTCTTTCATATTAGCAAGAGTCCATGAGGCCCACCCTTTTTTGTGGTGGTTATGATTTTTTTGTATAAAGCACAATTATTCCAATTCCTTATTTTTTATGCTTTCACACTTTTTTCTTATCACCCCACTTCTTGGCTATTCGTTAAACTGATTTGTGGGTGTGGTGAGGGGTGTATTTATAGGCATTTTGAGGTTTGGGAAACTTTGCCCCTCCTGGTAGGAATGTATATCCCATACGTCACTAGCTCATGGACTCTTGCTAATATGAAAGAAATGAATTTATCAGGTAAGTTCTTACATAAATTATGTTTTTTCTTTTCATAGCTAGATCAGCTTCCCACACATAGAGATCCTCTATTCAGACATCAGCAATGACTAATCCGGCTTCCTCCAATCACAGCATGGCGTCAGGCAATGACCCTGGGGGGAAAGCTGTGATTGGAGGAAGCCAGATTATTCATTGCTGACGTCTGAATAGAGGATCTCTAAGTGGAGGAAGCTGATCTAGCTGTGAAAAGAAAAAAAAGGTAATTTTTTAAGAAAATGGCTGCTTTGTAAACTTTGATGAATGAAAGTGCCCCTATTTTTAATAGTATTTTAAAAAACGGGCTTTCATTCACCAAAGCTTGCTTTCACTTTAACTACTAAAGACCGCACTAAAGTACAGAAAACTAGGCTTTAATGCATCTGTCTGCTAAGCATACTTAAATACACCACAATGATAAAATACATAAAAAGCATATACATAAGTATGTGAACAAATGTCCTTGCAAAAGATTCTTCAGTGGCACCCACAACTGTCTGGGAAATAGGAGCACATAAGTGCAAAAGCACGCTCCTAAACTTTGATCCTCTTTTCAGCTTGTGGGCAGATATTAGCAGTGAAGTATTCAGAGAAATGGATACATTTCAGTTATTTGAAATATCAAATGCAGGATATATGACCAAAAACACAAACCTCTTCAGGGCTATCACAAGCCTTAGACTTAGAAGCAGGAAAGGTTTGCCTACCCTCTCGTAGCACCTACTGCCTGCTTAACAGCTGATCATCATGACGTTTGCTCACCAACAGATGCTTCATCTCTCCAGGTTGAGTATTTATCCGGTTCTCAGCTCACATAATGCGGCCACTGATCTTGAACAACAGCAATGTATTTTCGTCACATTCTACCGCTCCACCACATGTGCCAAACAATTGCCAGGATGACGCGTTTCTCTACTCCCACTTTAGGGCTGGCCGGGGCTTTGTCAGGTAGTTTACAGTGCTGCTGTTAACAGTAATGTTAGGATTTTTTTATTTTAATAGTAATGCTAGGATTTTTTATTTAAAAAGTTATTCGTTTTTTTTCTTAATTTCACAGGTAATTTTTTTTTTTTTAAGGTAGTAAGGTTTTTTAGGTTAAGTTAGGGATGTTAGGTTAGGAGGTTTAGATGTTAGTGTTTTACTTTGCAGTGGAGGGTTGGTGGTTTAGGGGTAAATAGTGTAGATATTTAGTTTGCAATGTGGGGGGCTGGAGGTTTAGGGATAAATAGTGTAGTTTAGACTTGTGAGGGTGTGGTGGATTAGGGGTTAATATTGTAGTGGGGACTTTGCAGTGGGCTATGTTGGGTTTAAGGGTTATTATAATAGGGGCTTATGATGAATCAGGTTAGCACGCGAGTAAGGTGTTTTTAAACTTTTTTTCTCCAATGACTTCTATAGGGCAGTAGGTTATCAGAGGCAGCGAGAAGTCTTTATCCAGGCGGCGAGAATTCTACATCCAGGCGGTGACATCTTCATCTATCACTGAGGTGTTGTCTATCTTCATCCCGGCCGGATGGAGCTATCCTTGACCGGCGATGACATCCTGCGCGGAGCGTCCTCTTCATACAATCACCACCGTACACTGAAGTTGAATGCAGGGCACCCATTTAAAAATGGCGTACCTTGCATTCCTATTGGCTGATTTGATTCTTCAAATTCAAATCTGCCAATAGGATGAGAGCTACTGAAATCTTATTGGCTGTTCAAATCAATTGATGGATGAAGATGTCACTTCCTGCATGAAGACTTCTTGCCACCTGGATGAAGACTTCTCGCCGACTGGATGGAGATGGATGTCCGGACTTCAGAAACTGTGAGTAGATATTCTAGGGTTAGTGTTAGTTTTTTTTTTGGAGTGTTTTTTTTTCTTCAGATTATGGCTTTGGGCACTGTAAAAGAGCTGAATGCCCTTTTAAGGGCAATGCCCATACAAATGCCCCTGTAGGGGCAATGGGTAGCTTAGTTTTTTTTTAGACTAAGGTTTTTTTATTTTGGGGGGTTGGTTCCTTTGGTATTCTTTGTTGAAAGCTAAACCTGGTTTCTAAGTCATTGAAGGCCACCTCTTAACTCAGTGAATTTTATAGTTTTTTCACAGTTAGACAGTGTTAGTTTATTTGTTCCATAGGGATAACATTGTGCTCACTTCTGTGGAGTTTTGGAATTTAGAAAATCAGTGCTGACTCCTGTATGTTTGTAAATATCACTGATAAAGGGTGCAGTCTGCAGTGGCTCAGAAAAAAGTTAATCACAGAGGTAAAACATGTATTACTATCAATTGTTGGTTATGGAAAACTGGGGAACGGGTAATCAAGGGATTGTTTATCTTTTTAAACAATAAAAAAATTCAAGTAGACTGTCCCTTTAACTGCATGTTCTTCCCTATTACAACTATAGTCTTGTCATTTTAGGTAAGCATTGTTTTGCTTGTTCTAGGTATGGCAGCATTCTCTGCTACTCTACTTCCTGTTGAGCACTTTTCTTTAAGGGTTACATTTCTCCATTTATCCTTGTTACCTGTGTTCTTATTTAAATATGTTTTATAAACACTATGGGCCAGATTACAAGTGGAGTGCTTACTAACGTTCCCGCTCAAGTGTTAATTGCGTTTGAAGTAATTTTTTTGTGCACAAAAAAATCTGGTTAGAATATCACGTGCGCGTTCACCTATTCACCATAGTAAATAGAGAAAAAAAGTAGAAAAAACCTGACACCCCACTCTTGCTCAAACCCGATAGCATATTATTATGTTCACTAACCTGAAATAAAAATATGAACATTCCACATTCCAATGTTCTTCACATAGCAGAATATGTTCTATTTATTCATCCATAAATATTTCTATTTTGTACAATCTATATTTATACCTATTTTTATATATGATAATATATATATATATATATAGATAGATAGATAGATAGATAGATAGATAGATAGATAGATAGATAGATAGATATACAGTGCTCAGCATAAATGATTACCCCCCAACAGATTTGTCAGAAAACATTTACTTACCTTTCAGAAACAACATATTCTATAGGACACTATACTACAAAAAAGCTCCCAGAAATGCGGGCCATTGATTGCAACCAAGATTTGTTAATTTGCACCCAAAACAAAGTATTTTTCCTAACAAATTAATTCAAGACCATGTTGCAAAAATGAATACACACCAATGAAAATCATAGGAGCAAAGCTAAATGTCTGATAACAAATTCCTGATTAACAAGAATTCAACTACAGGTGAGGCTAATTATTCATTAAACAGGTGTCCAGCAGACAGTTGATTATAAAAGGGTATTACTTACCAAAGAAAACCCCTTCCGATGTCATGCTGTCAGCAATGACACCACATGGAAGAGTAATGTCACAAGGCCTGAGAAAGAAAATAATTTATTTACACAAGAAAGGTGAAGGCTACAAGAATGTCAGCACAGCTTTACTTATCAGTCAGAATACTGTAGCAAAAGTGACACAAAAATGTAACAAAGATGGAATTGCAACCATCTCACAGAGACGTCCAGGCCATCAAAGGAAGTTAACACCTTGACAGTAGCGTCTTCTGATGAGAAGGGTTGAAGAAAATCACCATGCAAGTTCACTGCAGTTAGCTAAAGAAGTAGAAAGCCAAACTGGGTTGATTGTTTCCTTTGACACAATACGGCATACACTGCAGAGGAATGGCATGCATAGATGTCGTCCACGAAGGAAGCCTCTCCTAAACCCCATGCACAAAATGCCCGCCTAAAGTTTGCCAGGACACATGCTGAAAAAGAAGAAGACTATTGGGACTCTGTACTCTGAAGTGATAAAACCAAGATAAATGTTTTTGGAACTGATGGCTTCAAAACTGTATGGCATCGCAAAGGTGAGTACAATGAAAAATGCATGATGCCTACAGTGAAACATGGTGGTGGCAGTGTCCTTCTGTGGGGCTGCATGAGTGCTGCTGGTGTCAAGGAGCTGCATTTCATTGATGGTATCATGAATTCACAGATCTACTCCTCTATATTGAAAGAGAAAATGCAACCATCACTCCATGCCCTTGGTCGTCGGGCAGTTTTCCAACATCCAAAATACACATCTAAGGCCACTGTTGCATTTCTGAAGAAGAACAGGGTGAAAGTGATGCAGTGCCAAGTATGTCTCCTTATCTTAACCCAATCGAACACCTATGGGGAATTCTGAAGAGACAAGTTGAACATCACTCTCCATCCAGCATCCAGGCTCTAAAAGAGGTCATTCTAGAAGAATGGGAAAAGATAGATTTTGCAATATTCGCCAACTTGTTAATTCCATGCCTAGAAGACTTGGTGCTGTCCTTAGAAATAATGGAAGTCATACAAAATACTAGATGTAGTAGCTTTTGTTGTGGGGTGTATTTTTGCATAACCTACTTTGAGTAAACCTGAGGATTCTGTAATCTAAGTTATATTATTACCCTTACTTTCATGTAATGAGCTAAACAAATGTTCTATAAACAACAGTTTTGTCAAAATTCTGGAAATTGTTCTTGTGTTCATTGAGATATTGATTAAAATCTTACTTTTCAAAAGGGGTGTACTCATTTATGCTGAGCACTGTATATATAGAAATATCTATTGATAAATACTTAGAACATATTCTGCTATGTGCAGAACATTGGAATGTAAAATATTTACAGTAAATACATAGTTAAAACCTTTATTAAAATGAATATTGCATAAATACTATGGGCTAGATTCCAAGTAGAGTGCTAAATTATTGCATGTACGAAAATGGGCAAATTTGCCCTTTTGCGGGTGCGCGATAAGTGGCTGGTTATTGCTACCGCATGGCTGGTTATTGCTAGCTCTCAGAAAATTACCCAGAGATCCGATCTCTGATTAATTTTCTAAGGCCTAGATTTGGAGTTCGGCGGTAAAAGGGCTGTTAACGCTCCGCGGGCTTTTTTCTGGCCGCACCATAAATTTAACTCTGGTATCGAGAGTTTAAACAAATGCTGCGTTAGGCTCCAAAAAAGGAGCGTAGAGCATTTTTACCGCAAATGCAACTCTCGATACCAGAGTTGCTTACGGACGCGGCCGGCCTCAAAAACGTGCTCATGCACGATTCTCCCATAGGAAACAATGGGGCTGTTTGAGCTGAAAAAAAACCTAACACCTGCAAAAAAGCAGCGTTCAGCTCCTAACGCAGCCCCATTGTTTCCTATGGGGAAACACTTCCTACGTCTGCACCTAACACTCTAACATGTACCTCGAGTCTAAACACCCCTAACCTTACACTTATTAACCCCTAATCTGCCGCCCCCGCTATCGCTGACCCCTGCATATTTTTTTTAACCCCTAATCTGCCGCTCCGTAAACCGCCACAACCTACGTTATCCCTATGTACCCCTAATCTGCTGCCCTAACATCGCCGACCCCTATATTATATTTATTAACCCCTAATCTGCCCCCCTCAACGTCGCCGACACCTGCCTACACTTATTAACTCCTTATCTGCCGAGCGGACCTGAGCGCTACTATAATAAAGTTATTAACCCCTAACCCGCCTCACTAACCCTATCATAAATAGTATTAACCCCTAATCTGCCCTCCCTAACATCGCCGACACCTACCTTCAATTATTAACCCCTAATCTGCCGAGCGGACCTCACCGCTACTATAATAAATGTATTAACCCCTAAAGCTAAGTCTAACCCTAACACTAACACCCCCCCTAAATTAAATATAATTTTAATCTTACGAAATAAATTAACTCTTATTAAATAACTTATTCCTATTTAAAGCTAAATACTTACCTGTAAAATAAATCCTAATATAGCTACAATATAAATTATTATTTTAACCAGGTACAATAGCTATTAAATAGTTAAGAACTATTTAATAGCTACCTAGTTAAAATAATAACAAATTTACCTGTAAAATAAATCCTAACCTAAGATATAATTAAACCTAACACTACCCTATCAATAAATTAATTAAATAAACTACCTACAATTACCTACAATTAACCTAACACTACACTATCAATAAATTAATTAAACACAATTGCTACAAATAAATACAATTAAATAAACTAGCTAAAGTACAAAAAATAAAAAAGAACTAAGTTACAAAAAATAAAAAAATATTTACAAACATAAGAAAAATATTACAACAATTTTAAACTAATTACACCTACTCTAAGCCCCCTAATAAAATAACAAAGCCCCCCAAAATAAAAAATTCCCTACCCTATTCTAAATTAAAAAAGTTACAAGCTCTTTTACCTTACCAGCCCTGAACAGGGCCCTTTGCGGGGCATGCCCCAAGGATTTCAGCTCTTTTGCCTGTAAAAAAAAACCATACCATACCCCCCCCCAACATTACAACCCACCACCCACATACCCCTAATCTAACCCAAACCCCCCTTAAATAAACCTAACACTAAGCCCCTGAAGATCTTCCTACCTTGTCTTCACCATACCAGGTTCACCGATCCGTCCTGGCTCCAACATCTTCATCCAACCCAAGCGGGGGTTGGCGATCCATCATCCGGTGCTGAAGAGGTCCAGAAGAGGCTCCAAAGTCTTCCTCCTATCCGGCAAGAAGAGGACATCCGGACCGGCAAACATCTTCTCCAAGCGGCATCTTCAATCTTCTTGCATCCGGTGCGGAGCGGGTCCATCTTGAAGCAGGCGACGCGGATCCATCCTCTTCTTCTGTTGTCTCCCGACGAATGACGGTTCCTTTAAGGGACGTCATCCAAGATGGCGTCCCTCGAATTCCGATTGGCTGATAGGATTCTATCAGCCAATCGGAATTAAAGTAGGAATTTTCTGATTGGCTGATGGAATCAGCCAATCAGAATCAAGTTCAATCCGATTGGCTGATCCAATCAGCCAATCAGATTGAGCTCGCATTCTATTGGCTTTTCCGATCAGCCAATAGAATGCGAGCTCAATCTGATTGGCTGATTGGATCAGCCAATTGGATTGAACTTGATTCTGATTGGCTGATTCCATCAGCCAATCAGAAAATTCCTACCTTAATTCCGATTGGCTGATAGAATCCTATCAGCCAATCGGAATTCGAGGGACGCCATCTTGGATGATGTCCCTTAAAGGAACCGTCATTCGTCGGGAGACAACGGAAGAAGAGGATGGATCCGCGTCGCCTGCTTCAAGATGGACCCGCTCCGCACCGGATGGAAGAAGATTGAAGATGCCGCTTGGAGAAGATGTTTGCCGGTCCGGATGTCCTCTTCTTGCCGGATAGGAGGAAGACTTTGGAGCCTCTTCTGGACCTCTTCAGCACCGGATGATGGATCGCCAACCCCCGCTTGGGTTGGATGAAGATGTTGGAGCCAGGACGGATCGGTGAACCTGGTATGGTGAAGACAAGGTAGGAAGATCTTCAGGGGCTTAGTGTTAGGTTTATTTAAGGGGGGTTTGGGTTAGATTAGGGGTATGTGGGTGGTGGGTTGTAATGTTGGGGGGGGGGGTATGGTATGTTTTTTTTTACAGGCAAAAGAGCTGAAATCCTTGGGGCATGCCCCGCAAAGGGCCCTGTTCAGGGCTGGTAAGGTAAAAGAGCTTGTAACTTTTTTAATTTAGAATAGGGTAGGGAATTTTTTATTTTGGGGGGCTTTGTTATTTTATTAGGGGGCTTAGAGTAGGTGTAATTAGTTTAAAATTGTTGTAATATTTTTCTTATGTTTGTAAATATTTTTTATTTTTTGTAACTTAGTTCTTTTTTATTTTTTGTACTTTAGCTAGTTTATTTAATTGTATTTATTTGTAGCAATTGTGTTTAATTAATTTATTGATAGTGTAGTGTTAGGTTAATTGTAGGTAATTGTAGGTAGTTTATTTAATTAATTTATTGATAGGGTAGTGTTAGGTTTAATTATATCTTAGGTTAGGATTTATTTTACAGGTAAATTTGTTATTATTTTAACTAGGTAGCTATTAAATAGTTCTTAACTATTTAATAGCTATTGTACCTGGTTAAAATAAATACAAAGTTACCTGTAAAATAAATATTAATCCTAAAATAGCTATAATATAATTATAATTTATATTGTAGCTATATTAGGATTTATTTTACAGGTAAGTATTTAGCTTTAAATAGGAATAAGTTATTTAATAAGAGTTAATTTATTTCGTAAGATTAAAATTATATTTAATTTAGGGGGGGTGTTAGTGTTAGGGTTAGACTTAGCTTTAGGGGTTAATACATTTATTATAGTAGCGGTGAGGTCCGCTCGGCAGATTAGGGGTTAATAAGTGTAGGCAGGTGTCGGCGACGTTGAGGTGGGCAGATTAGGGGTTAATAAATATAATATAGGGGTCGGCGGTGTTAGGGGTAGCAGATTAGGGGTACATAAGGATAACGTAGGTGGCGGCGCTTTGCGGTCGGAAGATTAGGGGTTAATTATTTTAAGTAGCTGGCGGCGACGTTGTGGGGGGCAGGTTAGGGGTTAATAAATGTAATACAGGGGTCGGCGGGGTTAGGGGCAGCAGATTAGGGGTACATAAGTATAACGTAGGTGGCGGTCGGCAGATTAGGGGTTAAACATTTAAATCGAGTGGCGGCGATGTGGGGGGAGCTCGGTTTAGGGGTACATAGGTAGTTTATGGGTGTTAGTGTACTTTAGGGTACAGTAGTTAAGAGCTTTATGAACCGGCGTTAGCCAGAAAGCTCTTAACTCCTGCTTTTTTCAGGCGGCTGGAATTTTGTCGTTAGAGCTCTAACGCTCACTTCAGAAACGACTCTAAATACCGGCGTTAGAAAGATCCCATTGAAAAGATAGGATACGCAAATGGCGTAGGGGGATCTGCGGTATGGAAAAGTCGCGGCTGAAAAGTGAGCGTTAGACCCTTTAATCACTGACTCCAAATACCAGCGGGCGGCCAAAACCAGCGTTAGGAGCCTCTAACGCTGGTTTTGACGGCTACCGCCGAACTCCAAATCTAGGCCTAAAACTGCCCCAAATGCCCTCAAAATAGAGGGCATTTTAGTTTTTTTTTAATTAAATTTTATATTTATTATTTTAATAAAAAAAAACTGCACTAGGCAGTTTTGGGGCTTTAAAGTTAGTGGAAGTAGGGTGTTAGAATAAAAAAACAGCACTGAAAGTGCCTTTACATTGTGGTCTATGGGAACTGTGTGTCCCCAGTAAATATATATGTATATGCTTATATACATATATATTAATGTGTTAATATGTGTATATACATATTAACAAATTAATATAGATGTATATCAGTATATACATACAGTATATATCTATAAATGCTGCAATTGCTCTGCTACCTACCCCATTTGCAGCGCTTTAGTTCTGACAGCATCAGAACGAGGCTCCCATTTGATTCTATGGAAGTGTGCTCTCGTGAGCGCAATGCTTCCTAACAATGTGAACGCAAGCTTGCGTTCGCATTGCTGTGATCTTGTAATACCAGCACACATTTCATTTTCTTGCAAGCGATATTATGCTCTCCACTTGTAATCTGGCCCTATAGGTTTTTTTTTATGTTTTCATCTACTTAACTGCAAAGGGCTACAATGCACTTATATACAAATTTACATATATGTCTATATATGTACATATGTATTTACGTGTTATATGTGTCTATATGTCTCTAAATACATATATACATATATAAATACATGTGTATATATATATTTATATATATACTGTATATATCCATCCATACATATCCATATATAGAGATGTATATGTATGTATTTCAATGTTAAAGCCCTTTGCTTGCCTTTTTTTCTAACACCTGAGATCTCATATTGTTGAGCCTTTATAACTTTTGTGTGCAACATTTTTAAAAATAATTTTTATTAGAAAGTGTTATTATGAGTCTAACTATACTTTTTAATGTATTGTTTTATATGCAACTTAACCAAAGCTCTGAAGTCACGGTAATCATTCTAGTGTAAATCGTGATTGGGCACAAGTGATGGCATTTACTTTCAACTAGTAATATGAGTGATAAGCCAGACAAGCACAAACACACGTGATAAACCCCTTATCGCTTGCATGCAAATTTTTGCGCTCCATTCTTAATCTGGCCCTTTGGGTTACATTTATCAAAATGCCCAGGGAACGAGGTTTGCAATTTTTAACCTCGGCTTTTCTGCGCATGACTGCATCGGATAAACATACCTGGCCTTTTATAATATAGGATATTGCTGCATAATAGAGTGTATTGTATCTTTGATTTTCTAGAAAGATCTGTTTTCATTATCAAATGAACTAGTACTTGTTGTTTTAAAAAGTTGTTTACATTGATTTACAGGTTGCTATGAATACTGCTATCAGCCTAAAAACATATGATCAGATCACAATTGGAGCGCTAATGCTTGCATAGAATGCAATAAGCAGTATCACTGAACTGTGTTAATATTATCACTTGATATTTCAATTCCATCATAAATAAGATTTACCAGAGAAGGTTTAGTGTGGACGTCATCGCTATTGTGCACCCAATATTTTAAATGGATACTGCGTCCAAGCTAAATAACGCTGATATTCCAAGTTTAAATTTATGGGTTGCGCTTAATATACATTTGTATGTGTGTATGTATACACGTGTACAGTATATATGTCTGTATATAGGTATTTGTGTATTTATCAGCAAATATGTATGTGCACACATATATACACATAGACATATATATATTTATACACTTGTGAGCCCTTCCTAATCAAATGCCTTGAAATATAAAAATATTTTTTTAATCAATGTTTATATGTTTTAATGTTTTGAATAGAAATACTTGAAAGTCCTATTTTCTTCACTTAGCTCACAAAAAATTTAGCACGCAACTTGTAATCTGGGCCCAAATGTTTTATAAATATGTACCCTTTCTGAAGAAACAATATGTAAGGTCAACTGCTAAAAGGGACACAGAATCCAATTTTTTTCTTTCGTAATTCAGATAGACCATGACATTTTAAAGATCTTGGTATCTTTATTTGAAATGCAAGAATGTAAGTTTAGATGCCGGCCCATTTTTGGTGAACAACCTGGGTTGTTCTTGCCGATTCGTGGATAAATTTATCCACCAATTAAAAAGTGCTGTCCAGAGTTCTGAACCACCATAACAGCTTAGATGCCTTCTTTTTCAAGTAAAGATAGCAAGAGAACGAAGAAAAATTGATAATAGGAGTAAATTAGAAAGTTGCTTAAAATTGCATGCTCTATCTGAATCACGAAAGAAACATTTTAGGTTTAGTGTCCCTTTAAGGCTGGGTGCATCACTTTTGTTTAATTATCTTCTGGTCTCACCAATAGTTACCTTCAGCACAAATAAAAGGCTTTTTCAGCCATTAAACTACACATTTGAGCATTGTAGAGTGTTTCAAGTTGATTCAAAAAGTTACCGAAAATCAAATGATATAATTTCATTTCACTAGCAGTTCCTGCTAAATGTACACGATTTCCTGTACTGGGCACCTCACGCAATTATAGATGTTACTGAAGCACTTGAACATTTAGATCAGGGGTGTCAAACTCAAATTCATCGTGGGCCGCATCAGCAGTTTGGTCACCCTCAAAGGGCCGGTTGTATCTGTAGGACTATGTGTCCACTCTTTATTATCATAAATTATTGTCAATGCATTCAATTATTACTGTTTTTTGTAATAATGTAAGTAATAACTAGCTCTGAAAGCAGAAACATAGTCAGAATAATGGCAAGTAGATATTCAAATGTACAATTATTGTACAATTTATTGAAAAATGATTTTTGGTAACAGACAGTAATTTTTTTTTTTTTAAACATACAAATATTGCAAAACACTGTTTATTACACATATGGCAAACACAAGGCATTAACTTTTTTTTTAACTTTTCTGACTAGATGGCTGACATTGTTTTCCTGAGGTCAGTCCATCGATGTCTGGCGTTAGGTCTTGCGCTGTAGCAATCCGCAAAACAGCATGGAGGTTATCATCAGTGATCAGTGGTCAGTATATCCAAAGTTTACCACTCAAACTTTTAAGCAGAATAATAAGCAGACCCCCCTAATAAGCAGACCCCCCCCCCACATACATCATATGTACTTACAGTACAGGAGAGAAGGGTTCAGGCAGCCGTTGGATCTGTCACATCACAGGATGGCATGCGCTCAATATAAAATCAATTGGAGGTTTCCTGAATGCATGTGAAGTGGAGGTTTCCTGTGTAGAAGGGCCGGCGCCGCTAGAGGGCTGGCTTGTAGGCTGCCGCGCATGCGCTGAAGAGGCGGCTTTCTTGTGTCAAAAAAAAAGCGAGAATAAAAGGTGAAGGCTGGCGGCCGGCGGCGGCTACACGGGCCACATGACGAGGTCTGGTGGGCCGGATTCGGCCCGCGGGCCTTGTGTTTGACACCCGTGATTTAGATGAAGAGATACTCAATGAAGTTTAAACATGATCTCACCTATACAAAAAGGCCTGTGGTAGCCACACAAGCCTCCATTAATGTAGCCCTATAGGTTATTTTTTTTAAAGCGCTTAAGGCTAGATTACAAGTGGCATACTGGCATGGTATTTATTTTTGTTTGAGATCGTGAAAATTTGCTAGAGTTACTTTTTTGTGCTAGTCGGGTTGCTTCATTTTACAAGTTTAAAAAATACTTAATTTGTGCTAGCGTTAACCCGAATATCGTGAAAACCCTAACTTAATTTTCCATGTGAATGTATTTCCCCTATAAAAATCAATGGAGAAAAAAAAAGTGGGAAAAAAAACTAACACACAAGATCATGCAAACTCCATTGCATTCCCCATAGAAGTGAAAGGAGAAAAAAAAATGTTGAAAAAAACAAAACATTGTGCAAGCAACATAGCATATTAGCATTAGGAAATGTGAAATATTTACAGTAAATACAGTTAAAATCTTTATTAAATATGAATATTGCATAAATATGTTTTACCATGTTTTAATCTGCTTAATGTCAAATGTCAAAGGGCTCTAATGCACTTATATATATGTTTATATATGTGTACATATATCTTAATATTTTTATATGTGTATATATGACTGTAAATACATATATGCACATATAAATACATTAATATATACTTACACACATATATATATATAAAGCAAAGTCCTGTGTAGGAATGCACACCATATATTTAGTAGCAGCTGCCAGGGTGCAATGTCAAAACAGTATGTACTATGCAAAAAAGGCAGCACTCTCTGGTCATTTGTAAGTAAAATTTAGCTTTTAATAATACAAAAAGTTTAAATCTTGGGAAAAACATGACGTTTCGATGCCTAACTGGCATCTTTTTCAAATGTCCCAAAAGGTAAATCCAAAGTGGCCACACCAGCTATGTGGTGTTCGCCATGAGAGCAAGGTGAACACCACATAGCTGGTGTGACCACTTTGGATTTACCTTTGGGACATTTGAAAAAGATGCCAGTTAGGCATCGAAACGTCATGTTTTTCCCAAGATTTTAACTTTTTGTATTATTAAAAGCTAAATTTTACTTACAAATGACCAGAGAGTGCTGCCTTTTTTGCATAGTATATATATATATATATATATATATATATATATATATATATATACTGTATATATATACAAATACATCTGTAGCAATGTACATGTATGTGTCTCAATGTTAAAGCCAATTGCCTGCCTTTTTATTTTCTAACACCCGAGATCTCCTATCATTGAGCCCTTATGACATTTTTCTGCAATATTTTTTTTAAATAATTTTTATTAGACAGTGTTAATATGAGTGTACACGTGCTTTGTAATGTATTTTTAAGTGTTTTGTGCAACTTTTTTGTTTTGGAAAACAGCTAACCACAGCTCTAAGACTGCGGTAAGAATTAAAGCATAAATAGTGCTTGCTTTATAGCACAATCGCAATTTCACTCCACTTGTAATATCAGCGGTATAAAAATGGCTTGCAAAAACACGATTACGCTAGCACAAAACCGTTTGCTCCTTACTTGTAATCTAGCCTTTAGTAAAATAAGGGAACATTTATTTTTTCACTAGAATATCCCTTTAATAAAATGGACAACACTAAAACTGTGTTAAATATCATTCATTTTCTTATTCATAATAATTATAAATGTTCATATTTTTGTTCCATAAGAAATGTCTTTACAGATAACAATTCATGGAATTTACATGCATAATTTTAATATAATATATTTTATTTTTGGATTATCTCTATTGTAAATGTAATGAATATCGTATTTGTCATAATTGTTTTATTCAAATATAGTTTATTATCACCAGCTAGCTTATTCAGTCCTGGTCTGTGTGATTTATAAAACTTGAAAGAAATGTAACAGATGAAGATATATACTTCAAGCTCTGTATTAGAAAAAACATTAAAGGTGTACAAAAGCTGCTTGGATTACATACAAATCTTGGCAGCTCGAGACAAGCACGCAGTTATATAATGTGTTTGCTTTCAGAAACATTTTTGAAAACATGTATTTCTCTGACTAATATATTAGACAACTTGTTTTGCTTCAATATATTTTTCTTAGTACTGGCAGTTTTTAGATGTGGGCTTTGCTTTGAATTTTTTTTCACATGAATGCCAAATAAAGAATAATATTATCAGAACCTTTTATTTTTTTATTTTTTTAAAAAAAAATGAAAATATCCCAAAATAGAAATTACTCTCGATTTTCTGTTTCTTCTATCAGATTTAAATTAAAATTTATATTATGAAATAAAAATGTAATCGCTACATTGAGTAGCTATTCATTTAAAACAAAGCTGACAGCAAGATGGGTGAGGGCTCAATGTATGAAGCTGCAAAATCTGCTTTTGAACCATTGTGGGACAGGCTTACACCAGACCACTACTTACAGTCTCTGCCACCTCTGAGTTGAAATTCCCCAGAACACGCTTGCTCAGGATGATTGACAGGCCCTTCTCTTGCATGAGAGAAGGGGCGGCATTACACATTCAAGCAAGTGTGTAATGCATCCGGGTAGCAGACGTACAGGGTCCGCTGGCCGTTAGATGCAAAGCCGTCTCAAGTTGAGAACTTTATCCGCATGGCCTTCATAAATGTGATCATAAAAGAGAGTACCTCAATGTTGGCACTGGATATAATCTCTATTGTTTTCTCATTTTTGAAGCCAAAATGTATGTTTTATAAATAAAATATGAGATTGCATAGGCTTATAATTTGGTTTTGTTCATACCAAGTTAATTGACTGTAAAAAAAAGCCTGTGGTTAATGTTAGGTTTTGCTGTACATACAATTCTATATCATCTTGGAACTTCTTGGCTTTCTATTCTATGGCATTCTAAACCATTTGAAATGTTGTTTTTATTAACATAGAAAACATGATAGCTTGTAAGAAATAATCTTTTCACAGTGCACAGACCTATGTGAAAGCAAATTCTAAGCAAATAATGCAACTGTTAAACATGGTAATTGGTTCAGTGTTAATAATCACCCCATGAATGAATGCAGTTTTTTCACTTTAGTAATATCAATTCTTATATAGAATGTACCCTTTTCTGTCATAAACAAAAACCATATGAGAAGCGCCACATAAATTCACTTAAATGCTCTAAATAAATAAAATAAAATTGACATTTGTATGTATCTATATACTCTGTTAAAAAAATAAAATAAAAAAAATAATGAACAGATAAATATTGTATTAAATATGATACTTAGTCCCAATAGATCAACTTGATCTTCAGATGAGTAAACTCGATCCTCAAATGCTGCTCCTTCTCAGCCTTCTGGTGTTTCCTCCCAGGCTCAAAAAGATATGTGTAACAATTTAATCTGTAGAGCAGAGTAAATGGAGTGCACAAGAAGATATAAGTGCAGAGTTAAAGTACATTTTATTTAATCACATAAAAACATAAGTATATGCACTCACAAAGGTACCCTCAAACATATGATGTATGTTGTGGCAATCAAAAATATGCTCTGTCCCCTAAAGAAACGTCCTGCCCAGGTTCACACTTAGAGGCCTACTTATCAAGCCGTCAACTTACTTGCATTCTCCGGCACCAATACGCTCGCCTGACATCGCCTAACATCGCTGCCATGGACCTGAATACATTCTCCAAAGTTACAAAAAAAGCTGTCAAAAAGACGCGCACCAAGTACAGGGCGATGATCAGCGGACTGTTGTTAACTGACAGTCATCGATCTCGCTGCTATTCGGCTTTTTCACAGCTTTATTTATGCCCTGTCACTAAACACCCACATTATACTACACTGTTTTACCCCTATCCCGCTTCTCCTGGACCCCACCGCAACTAAATAAAGTTATTAAACCCTAAACCGCCGCTCCCGGAGCCCACCGCCACCATAATAAACTTATTAACCCGTATCCTGCCGCTCCCGGAGCCCACCGCCACCTACATTATACCCCTAATCTGTGGCCCCCTACACTGCCGCACCTACATTATGTTATTAACCCCTAATCTGCCACCCCCTATAAAGCCGCCACCTACATTATACTTATTAACCCCTATCCCGCCGCTCCCGGAGCCCATCGCAACAAAATAAAGTTATTAATCCCTAAACCGCCAGCCCCCACCTCGCCATAAACTAAATTAACCTACTAACCCCTAAACCTAACAACCCGATAACTTTATATTAAATATTAACTCATCCCTATCTTATAATAAATTTAAACTTAACTTTAGAATTAAATTAGACTATATTAAACTATTAATTAATCTACCCTAACTATTATACTAAAATTACATTAAAATATATTAAACTAATAATTAATCTACACTAACTATTATACTAAAATTACATTAAACTATATTAAATTAATAATTAATCTACACTAATTTTTATAATAAAATTACATTAAACTATATTAAATTAATAATTAATATAACCTAACTGTTATACTAAAACTACATTAAACTACAAATTAAATTAACTATATTATATATTTAGAAACCTAACCCTACTCAAATAATTTAAATCTACACTAAAAAATTACTAAGTTACAAAAAATAACAAACACTAAGTTACACAAAAAAATAAACACTAAGTTACAAAAAATAAAAAAGAAATGATCAAATATTTAAACTAATTACACCCAATATAAGGGCCCTATGAAAATAACCCCCCCAAATAAAAAACCCCTAACCTACAATAAACTACAAATAGCCATTAAAAGGGCCTTTTGCAGGGCATTGCCCCAAAGAAATCAGCTCTTTTACCTGTAAATAAAAATACAAACAACCCCCCAACAGTAAAACCCACCACCCACACAACCAACCCCCCCAAATAAAACACTAACTAATAAAACCTAAGCTCCCCATTGCCCTGAAAAGGGCATTTGGATGGGCATTGCCTTTAAAAGGGCATTTAGCTCTATTGCACCCAAACCCTAATCTGGGCCGGAATAGTGGCGAGCGTACCTGGTAGAAATTTGTTAATTTGCAAAAGTAGTCAGATAGTGCCGAATTTGCATTCGGAACATCTGTAGTGACGTAAGCATCGATCTGTGTCGGACTGAGACCGGTGGATCGTATATTACGTCACAAATTTCTACTTTTGCCAGTCTGTAGGGTTTGATAACTAAGGGGAATCAGGCTCGCCACAATTACGCTACGGAATTCCAGCGTATTTGCGGTTGATGGCTTGATAAATAGGGGCCTTAATCTTTTTACTTGTCAGGCTCCTTATCCTTGTCAGGCTCCTTATCCTTGTCAGGCTCCTTATCCTTGTCAGGCTACTTATCCTTGTCAGGCTCCTTATCCTTGTCAGGCTCCTTATCCTTGTCAGGCTCCTTACATCCTTGCCACGCCCATTGTTTGCTACGAGGAGATGTGTATGTGAACAGAGCACTGTCAGACTTGAGCCAGCTAAACAAGTTTGCTATGCTCTGATCTCACAGGATCTCCTAAGTTTGTTTTGTTCTCTGTTCCCCCTGTATTATTTAAACTTGTATGATGTGCCCTAAAAGGACCACACAATCTGATTAAGGAACATAAAGAGCCTGATGTAAGACCGCTGCTCCTTAAAGGGACATAAAAACCCTACATTTTCTTTCTTGATTCAGATAGAGAATACAATTTTAAACAACTTTTAAATTTACTTCTATTTTTTAATTTTCTTCCTTCTCTTGTTATCCTTTGCTGAAAGGTTTATCTACGTAAGCTCAGGAGCAGCAAAGAACCTAGGTTCTAGCTGCTGATTGGTGGCTGCATATATATAATGATTGTTATTGGCTCACCCATGTGTTCAGTTAGAAACCAGTAGTGCATTGCTGCTCCTTCTACAAATGATACCAAGAGAATGAAACAAATGAGATAATAGAAGTAAATTAGAAAGTTTTTTAAAATTGTATTCTCTATCTGAAACATGAAAATGAAAAAAAAAATTGGGTTATATGTCCCTTTCACTCATCCGCTGCCTCTGAGACTGCGGACATCAATCCACCCAATCGAATACGATTGGGTTGATTGACACCCCCTGCTAGCAGCCGATTGGCCACAAATCTGCAGGGGGTGGCATTGCACAAGCAGTTCACCAGAACTGCTTGTGCAATGTTAAATGCTGACAGCGTATGTCTGGCGGACATGATACGCTACAGCGTATAATGTCCACCAGACATTGGTAAATCAGCCCAATGATCTCTATTTAATATCTTTAGTTAACAAGAAAAAAGCTGTATTAGATCAAGTTTGAAAAACAGACATGCCAAAATAATTAAATAAAAAAATAAAAAAATTGTTAGCTATATTTTTTTTAAATATTGTTAGCTTTATCAGTCTACCTTACCTACTGTTATGGAGTGGCCATCCCTTCTCTCTCCTTGCTATACTAGTTCAAAATATACAACACCATATAGCCTTCAGTCGTGGCAGTGGTTTGTCCATGTGCTTAAATAATTGTTTATATTAATATTTATCATATATTCCTTTAAATGTGTTTTTTAATGCTATTGATTATTTTAAATTCGTTGTTGATTTCAGTGACCATGTCCCTGATCTTATTTGGTGCAACTATACCTGTAAAGAACTCATGTTCAAACAGGACGCTAGATGCTTCTTCTCACCCTCATGATAAGGGGCAAAGCAGAGGCTCATTTAGGGCTAGATTACGAGTGAGGTGCTATCATTTGAGTGCAAGCGATATTGGGCGCAATTACATATATGGTGCAGACTTCGGAGCAAGCGTGGAAACCTGTGCCACCCGTAATTTCACCTCGCACATCGGGGTATTACATATACTGCTCCGTTAGATGCTAACCTGGCGTAAGTAGGACAAACTAGCGATCTTCTGAAATGTGCGCAAATACACATTTTAGTCGTCGCAAGTAACTTACGCCAGTATTTTGTCCATGGAAAGTGTCAATAAAGAGAAGTTTTATGCAAATTAGGCTAACACTCGTAAAAATTAACCGATTTTAAATAAAAATGCGACATGTAATTACGCTATTCATAATTCATATATAAACCCATGCGCAGCCGCCATTTTCCTCAGTTTGTTTGGATTGTTCGTTGAGCTACAACACACTACAATGGAGTGGAGGATTAGTAAGAGTAGAGAGAGAGGCGCAAACAGAGGAATTAGGTAGGTCGTATTGCTGTTTGATTAAGCTTGTGCACTTACACATATTTATACATATTGCACACATTTTGCATACATACATACATATACAAATACACCACACATTTTATTTTATTTTTACAGTGTGATAGGCTGAGTGTTTGGTTGTGATTGTGTGTGATTGAACTGGGAGTGAGTGGGAGTGTGTGTAGTGTGATTTAGTGTGAGGATGGCAGGGAGAGGTAGGGAGGAGAAGAGAGGGGAGGAGGGGAGGGGAGTGGCAGGGAGAGGAGTATAGGAGAGGACAGGAGGAGCAGTGGCCCCCCATCAGGGAGTAAGTGGAGTGGGGAGAGAGAAAGCCAGAAGGGATGATGGGAGGGGAGATGCTCGAGAGCCCCAGAGAGCAGGCACATCTAGGAGAGGAACAGAGGGTGCACATGGGGAAAGAAGGGGGGAGGAGGGAGAAGATAAGGAGGAACCAACACCAGGGACATCACAGGGAAGAAGCCAAGTGTCCATGGAGGATGAGAGGCTGAGATGTCCCAACTTCTCATTTGATGAAAATGTTGCCCTTGTCCAGACCATAATGGACAATTACAGTGACCTCTTCGGGTAGGAGAAGGGCAAAGGCATTGCCAAAAAGAGAAAAACGTGATGGTTGGCAGTAGAGGATGCCATCAACAGTGTGGTCCCGCAGAGGAGAACTGTTGAGGACCTGAAAAAACGCTAGAATGACTGCAAGAGGCGGGTCAAAGAAAAACATAATTTATGTAAGAACTTACCTGATAAATTCATTTCTTTCATATTGGCAAGAGTCCATGAGCTAGTGACCAATGGGATATACAATCCTACCAGGAGGGGCAAAGTTTCCCAAACCTCAAAATGCCTATAAATACACCCCTCACCACACCCACAATTCAGTTTAACGAATAGCCAAGCAGTGGGGTGATAAAGAAAGGAGTAGAAAGCATCAACAAAGGAAATTTGGAAATAATTGTGCTTTATACAAAAAATTATAACCACCATAAAAAGGGTGGGCCTCATGGACTCTTGCCAATATGAAACAAATGAATTTATCAGGTAAGTTCTTACATAAATTATGTTTTCTTTCATGTAATTGGCAAGAGTCCATGAGCTAGTGACATATGGGATATAAATATCTAAGATGTGGAGTCTTCCACTCAAGAGTCACTAGAGAGGGAGGGAATAAAATAAAAACAGCCATATTCCGCTGAAAAAATAATCCACAACCCAAAAATAAGTTTATTTTCACTTCCGAAAGAAAAAAACTTAAATCAAAAAGCAGAAGAATAAAACTGAAACAGCTGCCTGAAGAACTTTTCTACCAAAAACTGCTTCCGAAGAAGCAAATACATCAAAATGGTAGAATTTAGTAAATGTATGCAAAGAGGACCAAGTGGCTGCTTTGCAAATCTGATCAACTGAAGCTTCATTCTTAAAAGCCCATGAAGTAGAGACTGATCTAGTAGAATGAGCTGTAATTCTCTGAGGCGGGGTTTGACCCGACTCCAAATAAGCTTGATGAATCAAAAGTTTCAACCAAGAAGCCAAGGAAATAGCAGAAGCTTTCTGACCTTTCCTAGGACCAGAAAATAAAACAAATAGACGAGAAGTCTTCCTGAAATTTTTAGTAGCTTCCACATAATATTTCAAAGCTCTTACCACATCCAAAGAATGTAAGGATCTCTCCAAAGAATTCTTAGGATTAGGACATAAAGAAGGGACAATAATTTCTCTACTAATGTTGTTAGAATTCACAACCTTAGGTAAAAATTGAAAAGAAGTACGCAAAACTGCCTTATCCTGATGAAAAATCAGAAAAGGAGACTCACAAGAAAGAGCAGATAGCTCAGAAACTCTTCTAGCAGAAGAGATAGCCAAAAGGAACAACACTTTCCAAGAAAGTAGTTTAATGTCCAAAGAATATAGGTTTTATAGATTTAGTGTGAAGTGATGCGCTTTGCTCTCCCAACTAGCCAATCTTAATATACTACCTCCTTCCTAGATAGTTCAAATATGGTATACAAATAACAATAAGGGTAGATGGCGCTAAAAAGCAATTGGGTAACTAAATAGTGGTATATAGTGAGGGATAATTCTCAAACCTCTCTTCTAAATTTAGACTATATCTAGATAATCACAATTTTCCAACAAACTGATTCCCAATCTGTAGTTCAATCAAATCTATAACAACTTTTATTATCAGTATTTTTGAACAATTTTGCTCTAATAGACCAACTTGTACAGTAAAATTTCTTCAAGCTTTCATAATGCAAATAAATCTAAAATCATATATATTAACTGACTGTCAGCTTTAAAACATCTTAAAAAACGTTTGATAGGCACAATATCTCTAAAATTCTTGCTACAGTGACTGCTTCGTTTCTATGCAGTTAGAAAATACAGCTCTAATGCTTCAAATGTAAAACATATTCACAGTGATAAATGACAGCGGTATCTCTTTAAATTTTTTTTTTTTTTTTTTTTGCCTGCAGGCTGTAACGTTTTTTCAGATAGTACAGTCTTTCCTTTGTATGCTGTTTTCACAGACAATTGATGCAGATGCTTTTAAGTTGCAAATTACAGTCTCTGCTTCTATTAGCAATTGGTGTGGGTGTATTTCTTTAAAAAACTTTGTGCTCTGAGACAAGGTGATTATACAGTTCAGAGTATCATAAAATATTGGTTCTTGTGATTTATGGGAGGTAGCTCCCTTACGCTTAATCTATTTCAGCCTCTTTGTGTTCAGATGATTTCTCACCTCTTTGGCTGCCGTCTGCAGGAAACTTTAGGTGTATATACACTCTCACCTGCTTTTGGCTTTTCCTTCCGGCTGGTCTTCTCCCGCTGAGACACGCTGTGCACTGCGCGTCTCAGTCTGCTGGAAAACTTTGTGTGGTTCTTCACTTGCGCAAGCCTTACTTACCACAATCAGACTCCCATCCAAGGAATGAAGATGCAAAAGTTGCTCTGCTCTTAAGTACCAAGTACGCAGAGTTTCTCCTTTCAAGTGTCTTTCTGTTACCTCTCACAGCAGCTCGCATACAATCCTTTCTACGCGTTTCACCCTTTCACTCAGGGCTTTTTTTTTTGAAAGGGTGAAAAGCGTAGAAAGGATTGTATGCGAGCTGCTGTGAGAGGTAACAGAAAGACACTTGAAAGGAGAAACTCTGCGTACTTGGTACTTAAGAGCAGAGCAACTTTTGCATCTTCATTCCTTGGATGGGAGTCTGATTGTGGTAAGTAAGGCTTGCGCAAGTGAAGAACCACACAAAGTTTTCCAGCAGACTGAGACGCGCAGTGCACAGCGTGTCTCAGCGGGAGAAGACCAGCCGGAAGGAAAAGCCAAAAGCAGGTGAGAGTGTATATACACCTAAAGTTTCCTGCAGACGGCAGCCAAAGAGGTGAGAAATCATCTGAACACAAAGAGGCTGAAATAGATTAAGCGTAAGGGAGCTACCTCCCATAAATCACAAGAACCAATATTTTATGATACTCTGAACTGTATAATCACCTTGTCTCAGAGCACAAAGTTTTTTAAAGAAATACACCCACACCAATTGCTAATAGAAGCAGAGACTGTAATTTGCAACTTAAAAGCATCTGCATCAATTGTCTGTGAAAACAGCATACAAAGGAAAGACTGTACTATCTGAAAAAACGTTACAGCCTGCAGGCAAAAAAAAAAAAAAAAATTTAAAGAGATACCGCTGTCATTTATCACTGTGAATATGTTTTACATTTGAAGCATTAGAGCTGTATTTTCTAACTGCATAGAAACGAAGCAGTCACTGTAGCAAGAATTTTAGAGATATTGTGCCTATCAAACGTTTTTTAAGATGTTTTAAAGCTGACAGTCAGTTAATATATATGATTTTAGATTTATTTGCATTATGAAAGCTTAAAGAAATTTTACTGTACAAGTTGGTCTATTAGAGCAAAATTGTTCAAAAATACTGATAATAAAAGTTGTTATAGATTTGATTGAACTACAGATTGGGAATCAGTTTGTTGGAAAATTGTGACTATCTAGATATAGTCTAAATTTAGAAGAGAGGTTTGAGAATTATCCCTCACTATATACCACTATTTAGTTACCCAATTGCTTTTTAGCGCCATCTACCCTTATTGTTATTTGTAATGTCCAAAGAATGCATAGGTTCAAAAGGAGGAGCTTGTAAAGCCCTCAAAACCAAATTAAGACTCCAAGGAGGAGAAATTTACTTAATGACAGGCTTAATACGAACTAAAGCCTGTACAAAACAGTGTATATCAGGAAGTATAGCAATCTTTCTGTGAAATAAAACAGAAAGAGCGGAGATTTGTCCTTTCAAGGAACTTGCAGACAAACCCTTATCCAAACCATCCTGAAGAAACTGCAAAATTCTAGGAATTCTAAAAGAATGCCAGGAGAATTTATGAGAAGAACACCATGAAATGTAAGTCTTCCAAACTCTATAATAAATCTTTCTAGAGACAGATTTACGAGCTTGTAACATAGTATTAATCACTGAGTCAGAGAAACCTATATGACTTAGAACTAAGCGTTCAATTTCCATACCTTCAAATTTAATGATTTGAGATCCTGATGGAAAAATGGACCTTGAGATAGTAGGTCCAGCCGTAACGGAAGTAGCCAAGGCGGGCAACTGGACATCCGAACCAGATCCGCATACCAAAACCTGTGTGGCCATGCTGGAGCCACCAGCAACACAAAAGACTGTCCCATGATGATTTTGGAAATCACTCTTGGAAGGAGAACTAGAGGCGGGAAGATGTAGGCAGGTTGATAACACCAAGGAAGTGTCAGCGCATCCACTGCTTCCGCCTGAACATCCCTGGACCTGGACAGGTATCTGGGAAGTTTCTTGTTTAGATGAGAGGCCATGAGATATATCTCTGGAAGCCCCCACCTCTGAACAATCTGAGAAAACACATCTGGATGGAGAGACCACTCCCCTGGATGTAAAGTCTGGTGGCTGAGATAATCCGCCTCCCAATTGTCTACACCTGGGATATGCACCACAGAGATTAGACAGGAGCTGGATTCCGAACAAGCAAGTATCCGAGATACTTCTTTCATAGCTTGGGGACTGTGAGTCCCACCCTGATGATTGACATAAGCCACAGTTGTGATATTGTCTGTCTGAAAACAAATGAACGGTTCTCTCTTTAGTAGAGGCCAGAACTGAAGAGCCCTGAGAATTGCACGGAGTTCTAAAATATTTATTGGTAATCTCACCTCTTGAGATTTCCAAACCCCTTGTGCTGTCAGAGACCCCCAAACAGCTCCCCAACCTGAAAGACTCGCATCTGTTGTGATCACAGTCCAGGTTGGGCGAACAAAAGAAGCCCCTTGAACCAAACGATGGTGATCTATCCACCATGTCAGAGAGTGTCGTACATTGGGATTCAAGGATATTAATTGTGATATCTTTGTATAATCCCTGCACCATTGATTCAGCATACAAAGCTGTAGAGGTCTCATGTGAAAATGAGCAAAGGGGATTGCGTCCGATGCTGCAGTCATGAGACCTAAAACTTCCATGCACATAGCCACTGAAGGGAATGACTGAGACTGAAGGTGCCGGCAGGCTGCAACCAATTTTAAACGTCTCTTGTCTGTTAGAGACAGAGTCATGGACACTGAATCTATCTGGAAGCCTAAAAAGGTGACCCTTGTCTGAGGAATCAAGAAACTTTTTGGTAAATTGATCCTCCAACCATGTTTACGAAGAAACAACACTAGTTGATTTGTGTGAGATTCTGCAGTATGTAAAGACTGAGCTAGTACCAAGATATCGTCCAAATAAGGAAACACCGCAATACCCTGTTCTCTGATTACAGATAGTAGGGCACCCAGAACCTTTGAAAAGATCCTTGGAGCTGTTGCTAGGCCAAATGGAAGAGCAACAAATTAGTAATGCTTGTCTAGAAAAGAGAATCTCAGAAACTGAAAGTGTTCTGGATGAATCGGAATATGAAGGTATGCATCCTGCAAGTCTATTGTGGACATATAATGTCCTTGCTGAACAAAAGGCAGAATAGTCCTTATAGTCACCATCTTGAAAGTTGGTACTCTTACATATCGATTCAAAATTTTCAGATCCAGAACTGGTCTGAACAAATTTTCCTTCTTTGGTACAATGAATAGGTTTGAATAAAACCCCAAACCTTGTTCCTGAGGAGGAACTGGCATGATTACCCCTGAAGACTCCAGGTCTGAAACACACTTCAAAAAAGCCTGAGCTTTTACTGGATTTACAGGGATGCGTGAGAGAAAAAATCTTCTCACAGGAGGTCTTACTTTGAATCCTATTCGATACCCTTGAGAGACAATGCTCTGAATCCAATGATTTTGGACAGATTTTATCCAAAAATCCTTGAAAAACCTTAATCTGCCCCCTACCAGCTGAGCTGGAATGAGGGCCGCACCTTCATGCGGACTTAGGGGCAGACTTTGGTTTCCTAAATGGCTTGGATTTATTCCAATTTGAGGAAGGCTTCCAACTGGAAGCAGATTCCTTGGGAGGAGGATTGAGTTTTTGTTCCTTATTCTGACGAAAGGAACGAAAACGGTTAGAAGCCTTAGATTTACCCTTAGGTTTTTTATCCTGAGGCAAAAAAACTCCTTTTCCTCCAGTGATAGTTGAAATAATAGAATCCAACTGAGAACCAAATAAATTATTACCTTGGAAAGAAAGAGATAGTAATCTAGATTTAGATGTCATATCAGCATTCCAAGATTTAAGCCACAAAGCTCTTCTAGCTAATACAGCTAAAGACATGGATCTAACATCAATTTTGATAATATCAAAAATGGCATCACAAATAAAATGATTAGCATGTTGCAGCAAGTGAACAATGCTAGATATGTCAGAATCCAATTCATGTTGCGCTAATTTTTCAAACAAAAAGTTGATGCAGCGTCAACATCACCCAAAGAAATAGCAGGTCCGAGAAGATGACCTGAATATAAATAGGCCTTCCTTAGATAAGATTCAAGCTTCCTATCTAAAGGATCCTTAAAGGAAGAGCTATCTTCCATAGGAATAGTGGTACGTTTAGCAAGAGTAGAAATAGCCCCATCAACTTTGGGGATCTTTTCCCAAAACTCTATAGATTTTGCTGGTAAAGGATACAATCTCTTAAACCTTGAAGAAGGAATAAAGGAAGTACCTGGCTTATTCCATTCCCTAGAAATCATACCAGAAATAGCCTCAGGAATGGGAAAAACACCTGGGGAAACCACAGGAGGTTTAAAAACAGCATTTAAACGTTTATTAGACTGAACGCCAATAGGACTGGTTACCTCAATATCCAAAGTAATTAACACTTCTTTTAATAAAGAACGCATATACTCTATTTTAAATAAATAAGTAGATTTGTCAGTGTCAATATCTGAGGAAGGATCTTCTGTTTCAGATAGATCCTCATCAGAAGAGGATGAATTATTATGTTGTTGGTCATTTGAAATTTCATCAGCTAAATGAGAAGTTTTAAAAGACCTTTTACATTTATTAGAAGGTGGAAATGCAGACAAAGCCTTCATAATAGATTCAGAAACAAATTCTTTAAAATTAACAGGTATATCATGCACTATTGTGCTACTATTACTGATAGAAATACTATCTGCATGTAAAAGTTTATCATGGCAACTATTACAAATGACATTCGGTGGAATAATTTCTACAATTTTACAACAAATGCACTTAGCTTTGGTAGAACCGATGTCAGGCAGCAATGTTCCAGCAGAAACTTCAGAGACAGGATCGGATTGGGACATCTTGCTCAATGTAAAAGAAAAAACAACATATAAAGCAAAATTATCTTATTTCCTTAAATGACAGTTTCAGGAATGGGAAAAAATGCAAAAGCATAGGCCTCTTGATAGAGAAGAAAGCAGGAGGCAAACATGAATGGGGTATTGAAATAATGAAAAAAATTTGGCGCCAAGTATGACGCACAACGTAATGTAAACTTGGAAATGACACACTTGCGTCACTAATGACGCCGCCGTGTGAAAGGTCTCAGCGTCACGTATGACGCCGGAAATGACAAAGTTGCCTCATAAACGTATTTTTTCACGCCAAAAAAAGTTTGCGCCAAAAATGACGCAATAAAGTCTAGCATTTGACGCACCCGTGGGCCTAACACCCGCAATTGCAAAAAGTAGTCAAATTGAAAAAAAGACTAAACCCCCAGGTAAGAAATAAATTTCTTAAAGTGTTTATATTCCCAAATATGAAACTGACAGTCTGCAGAAGGAAATACATGAACCTGACTCATGGCAAATATAAGTACAATATATATATTTAGAACTTTATAAAATTGCATAAAGTGCCAAACCATAGCTGAGAGTGTCTTAAGTAATAATAACATACTTACCCAAAGACACCCATCCACATATAGCAGATAGCCAAACCAGTACTAAAACAGTTATTAGTAGAGGTAATGGTAAATTGAGAGTATATCGTCGATCTGAACAGGGAGGTAGGAGATGAATCTCTACGACCGATAACAGAGAACCTATGAAATAGACCCCCGTTAGGGAAATCATTTTATTCAAATAAGTGATACCCCCTTCACGTCCCTCTGACATTCGCTGTACTCTGAGAGGAATCGGGCTTCAACAATGCTGAGAAGCGCATATCAACGTAGAAATCTTAGCACAAACTTACTTCACCACCTCCATAGGAGGCAAAGTTTGTAAAACTGAATTGTGGGTGTGGTGAGGGGTGTATTTATAGGCATTTTGAGGTTTGGGAAACTTTGCCCCTCCTGGTAGGATTGTATATCCCATATGTCACTAGCTCATGGACTCTTGCCAATTACATGAAAGAAAGATGGGGCAGGAAGTTATGCACCAGAAGGAAACAGGCGTTGGTCCATCCCTGGATATAGAATATAACACCTGGAGAGATGATTTGCAGGTTCCTGAGTATAACAGCAGTCCATGGACTTCCAGGTGCTTGTGACTCAGGGGCTACAACCACAGCACATCATGCTGGTGAGTAACATCACACACACCAGTATTATATGTATTTGAGATATAACATCCTTTAATATCACACATTCATGTACACAATGAGGAGCATGTTATTTGGCATAAACATCTACAATTATAAACAATTATAAACAACAAAAACATCTACAATTATACTTGACATTATTGCTACATAACACAAGGCAATTCATGATATGAGGTTGAATAGTGCAATACTAACATGTCTCTGAGTAACACAGGCCGCAAGTCACATGTAGCGTTTTCATTAAATGGACACTGTAGCCATCACAATACTTTTAGCTCAATAAAGCAGGTTATGTGCCTAGATCAGGCTAAAGTAAATTGTGTGACCATAGTGTCACTTAAAGAACACATTATTTCATAAATGACATGTACACATAACTATTGTATGAAACACATACCTGTATACTGCTCATATTCAAATCCCTCATAGAACAAATCACAATGTGTATAAGCATGTTATAGAGTTTGACATGAGAATCAGTATAGGCCCTAGCATGTACCATCCTTTGACTCCTCCACAGAATCTCCAATCACAAGGATACAAACAGCCATGCCACCACCACCACAACCACCAGTCTTCAGGCAACCGCATGAACAGTATGCTCCCAGGCCTGAGCATGGTTGGATGGCTTCAGTTGAGGACCCGGTAGTGATGCCACCACCATTGTGATATAACCCATGGCAAGATTCCTGGCCAGAGGAATATACTTCCTTTGGCTTTGAGGGTGAGACGAGACAGCCACAAAGGGTCCATGTATTTACCCCCCACAACACAATCTCATGGCAGTCATGACTTTTACCCACAGACTATGTCACAAAAAGTGCCAATTGGACAGGCTGAGTGGTCACACACTGGTCATCAGTGGGACTATCAATCAACCATGAGAGCTCCACCATCCTCATCACTTGGACAAGCTCCACCATCCTCATCACTTGGACGAGCGCCACCATCCTCATCACTTGGACGCGCTCCACCATGTGCAGATGGAAATATAGCAGAAACTACAGCTGCACCTCAAGCACCATCAGATGCAGCTGAGCCTGCCCCACAAGCACCAGCAGATGCAGCTGAACCTGCCCCACAAGCACCAGCAGATTCAGCTGAACCTGCCCCACAAGCACCAGCAGATGCAGGTAACCCTGCCCTACAAGAACCAACAGATGCAGATGGCCCTGACCCACAAGAACCAGCAGATGAAGGTGACCCTGCCCCACAAGCAACTAGAAGCCCTGCTGCTCAAAAGTCTGTGGATGCAATTTATTCTCCCTTGGGTGAGGAATACATTGCACTCCAGAGGAGGCTCATAACAAGCACCAAGAGCATACAAAGAGGCCATGAGAGGTTCTTCAGGAACCAAGAAAGTTTCATCAGGAGCCAAGAGAGTTTACACAAATGTAGCATAGAGCTGCAGAGGGACATGGCAGCATCATTAAGTGCAAGTGTTCAAAACCAGTCACAGATGATGTGAATTCTGTCTGATATGCAGATGGACAATAGATGGAGAGAACAAAATCAACTCTTGGGTGTGTTGGTTGAGCACTTTACACACCAGCAGGACACTACCTCCAGCCTATCATCTGTTGCCAGCACACCAGCAGAAACAGCAGAATCTGCTAGAACAAAGAGAACAAGGCAATCCACTACAGGCACCTCAGCTCCCTCATCCAAAAAGCAAAAGAAAAAATAAATATTTTTTTAGTTCACCATAAACATTGTCCTTTGTTATTTACCATGTAATTGCCATGCATATCAATGTGATGTGTTTTTTACACTAATATTGTTAAAACATGATAATATGGGGGGCAGAGCCAACTTCCTAAAGCATCAGATGTGCTTTTCAGGAGCTCCTGAGCCATCAGCAATCTATATTTCTTTTTTCAAAAGTTGAAGCAGTCCATAACCCCACCATTTCACCTGAGTATATACCCTGGATAGTAGTCTATCAGGGACCACTATTTTGGAGAGTGAATTACTGCCCTAACCAAGAAGCTGTGCCTTACCGGGTCTGACTCGGAGTGGAGCCTGAGTTGCGCAACGGAGCGTTACTGAACAGCTTGTCACCTCATCCACAGCTCCGGAGGGTCGGGGATCCGCTCTGGAGCTGACAGGCAGCATTCGTTTGGTCCAGCTGGGTCTTGTGGACGAGACCTTGGCAACAGGATGAACTCAGAAAATGAGGAGAGCACAGGCACTGGATCTGACTAGTGAACAGTGAGTACATCACAGCTAGGGGATGCAGGACTTTAATTGACTGATTTGCTTTATACTGCACTGATCACATTGCCCTGCTGTGTGAAGGAGGTCAGTTTGAGCCGCAGTACTTTGTTGGTGCAAATCCCCATATTGCTTGTTCCCTGCTCCGTTGGTCAGAGGCTGGTTAGCGAAGTGCATGGGAGTTGGAGCTGATAAGGGGACACGGCACTGTTGTTTATCTACCTGACATCACTGGTCAGAACATAGCAAAATATATAAGCCCTAATTAGTGACTTCTTTCTCAATCTTTGTGGGTCGGACACTTTGCCCTGAGGGATAAATGTGCTAGTGGCCAGAGCAGTGCAGGCAGGGATCATGAATAAATCTGTGGGGTTTACCTAATCATTAAAACTGTAACCCTTCTAAGTGAGGTAAAGCCTGCCGTGTGTACTGGGCAAGTACATAGACCCCTACACACGTACTACACAAAGGGCTCAATACAACCTGGGTCTGGAAATATTAAAGGGGAATTTGACACTGCCTGGACAACCCAGAACGCTAATCCTACCGGCAGCCCGCAATCATACGCTGTTAGGCGCGTCTAGCCTATAAGTAAAAGATACCACACCCCTCTAGTGGGACCTATATAGTTATAGTGGACTGTGCCAAGAATGTTGTAAGAGAGCCCACTGGGAACACACTAAATCTTGGGGAGACTTGCATAATATATTGCATTGCACCAGTGTGATTGAGTTACATCCGCCTGCCATTTGAACCCCTTCTCTGAGTCATAATACCCCTGTGGGGCCTAGCAGGATATATTGGAATGTGGTGCGAAGTAAACATGAGAGCCTACTTAGTTTACTCCCCCACTCAGTGACCCTGCATAGTGCTATATATATTTGAGTGTGCTGACAAGAGTTGGTGCAGTCACTGACCTAACTACTGGGTCTCTCACGTGATTTGAAGGCCTTTTGTATATCCAGTCCTCATTTCAAGGTTTTTTTGCTTACTTGACATCACCTTGCCGGTGTGAGCTAACTGTGATCATTCCTAGAGCGTCCCTACAGGTACATACTGGTGCTTCCCTAAAGAAAATCTGTGGAATCTTTACACTGGCCTTAAACCTAAACAATGTCACAGCAATCCAAGAAGAAGCAGAAGGCTAACCAGGCCTCTAAACACATGGTCAGGGATCACTTCCAACCTATCAGAAACCCTAACCCTGATTTTTCTGATGATGAGCGATCACTTTCTTCTGGGCCATCAGAAGAAAGACCCAATTTGAGATACTCCCAATCTTCACGCTCACAGGGTGAAATACTAACAGTAGATTCTATGAAGCAATTATTAGACAGACAAAGTCAGTCCTTTGCTAAGAGATTTGATAAGCTTGAGAGGTCCTTTGATGAGCTACGGAAGGACATTACCTCTGTCAATGAACATACAGATATCATTGAGAGAAAACAAGAGGACCTCTTAGTGGACCAGACCAACTGGGTGAGCTACACTCAACATTTGGCTGACCAAGTGTCCTCCTTGGAGGCAAAGCTAGCCGATCTGGAAGACCGCTCTCGGCAGAACAACATGAGGATTAGGGGCATCCCTGAGTCTGTTGGCCCCCAAGATCTAGAAAAGTATGTCCAGGCCCTATTCCAAGCTATCCTGGGTTCTCTAGAAGGAGAGGCTGCTAGAATTGATTGCATACATAGGAAGGCTTGGCCTAAGGATCTACACATGGATAAAGAGATACAATTGCTCGACTACATTATTATACCTACAAAGATAAGATTCTGTGAGCTACCTTGAGACAACCTCATCTTTCAGACCAGTTTAAAGATGTGTCTCTTTATCCAGATCTCTTATTGCACACATTACAGCAAAGAAGATCCTTCCATGGAGTCACTAAAATGCTGAAACTCCACCAGATCCGCTACCGTTGGGGTTTCCCCACAAGACTGATAATTACTAAGGATGGTACCCAACACACTGCTCTCTCTCCTAGACAGGCCCAGGATTTCCTGAGAGGATGAAATCTACCACAGGGGAATGAAGATGACCCGAATAAGCCTTCCCGCCCAAACACCCCACTGAGGGCTGCTGCTGCTGATTGGGTTGCAAATGGGCAGGCTCCTGTGTGGTGACGCTGTTCCCTCAACTCATCATTTGCTTTTAGAACACAATGAGGGTCCCTATGTGGTGTCTGAGTTGGACTATTCCTACTTTCCAGTCTTCTCCATCTTGGGCTGGGTTCACCTGCCTGTTGATTTCCTCTCCAGCTGCAGGATGGTAACGTAGACCAGAGACATTTGTTTTGCTTTGTATAATGGACACATGTTCCTGTTTCTGTGATTTCCTATCCTATTCAATGTATGTTTTGCTTATAATATGTTTCTGCACCTTACACCTGACCCTTTTCCTCCAGATATCCGGAGTAATGATCCCTACTCTAAGAACTTACCCCACTAATAATTGTGGTGCAACTATCCAACTGGACCTAATGGCCCCTAGTTATCAAGCCGTCAACCGCAAATATGCTGGAATTCCAAAGCGTATTTGTGGCGAGGCTGATTCGCCTTAGTTATCAAGCTTTACACACCGGCAAAAGTAGAATTTAGTGACGTAAGCTTCGATCTGCCGGACTCAGTCCGACACAGATCGATTCTTACGTCACTCCAGATGTTCCGAACACAAGTTCGGCACAATCTGACTACTTTTCCTAGTTATCAAAAAACTAGCAGGTACGCTCGGCACTTTTACGGCCCAGCGTACCTGGTTTTCAATCCGCCGCCCTGGAGGTGGCGGATCCCATAGGAATCAATGGGAGTCTGACCATAGCGAAAGTTCCTGTTCGCTGCTGCCCGACATCCCAATGATTCCTATGGGAAGTGTGTACACCTAACACCCTAACATGTACCCCGAGTCTAAACACCCCTAATCTGCCCCCCTACACCGCCGCCACCTACATTAAACATGCTAACCCCTAAACCGCCGCTCCCAGAGCCCACCGCCACTATAATAAATGTATTAACCCCTAAACCGCTGCTCCCGGACCCCGCCGCCACCTACATACCTATTAACCCCTATCCTGCCCCCCCTATACCGCCGCCATCTATAATAAATTTATTAACCCCTATCCTGCGGATCCCGGACCCCGCCGCCACTAAATAAATTGTTTAATCCCTAAACTGCCGCTCCCGGACCCCGCCGCCACCTATATTAAACTTATTAACCCCTAATCTGCCCCCTACACCGTTGCCACCTATAATAAATTTATCAACCCCTATCCTGACCCCCCCTACACCGCCGCAACCTATAATAAAATTATTAACCACTAAACCTAAGTCTAACACTAACCCTAACACCCCCCTATCTTAAATATTAATTAAATACATCTAAATAAATATAACTCTTATTAAATTAATTATTCCTATTTAAAACTAAATACTTACCTATACAAAAAAAACCTAATATAGCTACAATATTACTAATAATTATATTATAGCTATTTTAGGATTTATTGTTATTTTACAGGCAAATTTAAATTTATTTTAACTAGGTACAATAGCTATTAAATAGTTATTAACTATTTAATAGCTACCTAGATAATATAAAGACAAATTTACCTGTAAAGTAAAAACTAACCTAAGTTTCAATTACACCTAACACTACACTATCATTAAATAAATTATTCCTATTTAAAACGAAATACTTACCTGTAAAATAAACCCTAACCGCTAGATTTAGAGTTCTGCAGCCAAAGGGGTGCGTTAGCTACGCGTGCTTTTTTTCTCCCGCACCTTTTAAATACCGCTGGTATTTAGAGTTCACAGAAGGGCTGCGTTAGGCTCCAAAATTTACCGCCACTGCAACTCTCAATACCAGTGGTGCTTACGGACGCGGCCAGCTTCAAAAACATGCTCGTGCACGATTTCCCCATAGGAAACAATGGGGCGGTTTGAGCTGAAAAAAACCTAACACCTGCAAAAAAGCATCGTTCAGCTCCTAACGCAGCCCCATTGTTTCCTATGGGAAAACATTTCCTAAGTCTGCACCTAACACCCTAACATGTACCACAAGTATAAACACCCCTAGCCTTACACTTATTAACCCCTAATCTGCCGTCCCCGCTATCGCTGACCCCTGCATATTTTTTAACCCCTAATCTGCCGCTCCGTACACCTCCGCAACCTACAATTATTAACCCCTAATCCACCTCACTAACCCTATAATAAATAGTATTAACCCCTAATCTGCCCTCCCTAACATCACCGACACCTAACTTCAAGTATTAACCCCTAATCTGCCGACCGGACCTCACCGCTACTCTATTAAATTTATTAACCCCTAAAGCTAAGTCTAACCCTAACACTAACACCCGCCTAAGTTAAATATAAATTTTATCTAACGAAATAAATTAACTCTTATTAAATAAATTAATCCTAATTAAAGCTAAATACTTACCTGTAAAATAAACCCTAATATAGCTACAATATAAATTATAATTATATTATAGCTATTTTAGGATTAATATTTATTTTACAGGCAACTTTGTATTTATTTTAACCAGGCACAATAGCTATTAAATAGTTATTAACTATTTAATAGCTACCTAGTTAAAATAATTACAAAATTACCTGTAAAATAAATCCTAACCTAAGTTACAATTAAACCTAACACTACACTATCAATAAATTAATTAAATAAAATACCTACAATTATCTACAATTAAACCTAACACTACACTATCAATATATTAATTACATAAAATACCTACAATTATCTACAATTAAACCTAACACTACACTATCAATAAATTAATTAAATAAAATACCTACAATTATCTACAATTAAACCTAACACTACACTATCAATAAATTAATTACATAAAATACCTATAATTATCTACAATTAAACCTAACATTACACTATCAATAAATGAATTAAATAAAATACCTACAATTATCTACAATTAAACCTAACACTACACTATCAATAAATGAATTACATAAAATACCTACAAATAAATAAACTAACTAAAGTACTGATCGGAACAGCCAATAGAATGCGAGCTGAATCTGATTGGCTGATTGGATCAGCCAATCGGATTGAACTTGAATCTAATTGGCTGATTCCATCAGCCAATCAGAATTTTCCTACCTTAATTCCGATTGGCTGATAGAATCCTATCAGCCAATCGGAATTCGAGGGACGCCATCTTGGATGACGTCATTTAAAGGAACCGTCATTCGGCGAGTAGGCGTCGATAGAAGAGGATGGATCCGCGTCGGCTGGAATAAGATGGCTCTGGAAGAAAGAAGATTGAAGATGCCGCTTGATAGAAGACTTCAGCCCGATGATGGACCTCTTCAGCGCCCGCTTGGATCAAGACTTCAGCCCGATGATGGACTTCTTCAGCGCCCGCTTGGATCAAGACTTCAGCCGGATGATGGATCTCTTCAGCCCCCGCTTGGGCTTGGATGAAGACTTCGGAGGCTCCTCTGGACAGATCGGTGATACCCGGCGTGGTGAAGATAAGGTAGGGAGATCTTCAGGAGCTTAGTGTTAGGTTTATTTAAGGGGGGTTTGGGTTAGATTAGGGGTATGTGGGTGGTGGGTTGTAATGTTGGGGGGGGGTATTGTATGTTTTTTTTACAAGCAAAAGAGCTGAATTCTTTGGGGCATGCCCCGCAAAAGGCCCTTTTAAGGGCTGGTAAGGTAAAAGAGCTTTTCTATTTGTATTTTAGAATAGGGTAGGGCATTTTTTTATTTTAGGGGGCTTTGTTATTTTATTAGGGGGCTTAGAGTAGGTGTAATTAGCTTAAAATTGTTGTAATATTTTTCTAATGTTTGTAAATTATTTTTTTATTTTTGGTAACTTAGTTCTTTTTTTATTTTTTGTACTTTAGTTAGTTTATTTATTTGTATTTATTTGTAGGTATTTTATGTAATTAATTTATTGATAGTGTAGTGTTAGGTTTAATTGTAGATAATTGTAGGTATTTTATTTAATTAATTTATTGATAGTGTAGTGTTAGGTTTAATTGTAACTTAGGTTAGGATTTATTTTACAGGTAATTTTGTAATTATTTTAACTAGGTAGCTATTAAATAGTTATTAACTATTTAATAGCTATTGTACCTGGTTATAATAAATACAAAGTTGCCTGTAAAATAAATATTAATCCTAAAATAGCTATAATATAATTATAATTTATATTGTAGCTATATTAGGGTTTATTTAAAAGGTAAGTATTTAGCTTTAATTAGGATTAATTTATTTAATAAGAGTTAATTTATTTTGTTAGATAAAAATTAAATTTAACTTAGGGGGGTGTTAGTGTTAGGGTTAGATTAAGCTTTAGGGGTTAATAAATTTAATAGATTAGCGGTGAGGTCCGGTCGGCAGATTAGGTGTTAATACTTGAAGTTAGGTGTCGGTGATGTTAGGGAGGGCAGATTAGGGGTTAATAGTAGTTATTATAGGGTTATTGAGGCGGGAGTGAGGCGGATTAGGGGTTAATACATTTATTATAGTAGCGGTGAGGTCCGGTCGGCAGATTAGGGGTTAATAAGTGTAGGTAGGTGGCGGCGACTTTGGGGGCGGCATATTAGGGGTTAATAAATATAATATAGGGGTCGGCGGTGTTAGGGGCAGCAGATTAGGGGTACATAAGTATAACGTAGGTGGCGGCGGTGTGCGGTCGGCAGATTAGGGGTTAAAAAATTTTATTAGAGTGGCGGCGATGTGGGGGGGCCTCGGTTTAGGGGTGCATAGGTCGTTTATGGGTGTTAGTGTACTTTAGAGCACAGTAGTTAAGAGCTTTATGAACCGGCGTTAGCCCAGAAAGCTCTTAACTCCTGGCTTTTTGCTGCGGCTGGAGTCTTGTCGTTAGATTTCTAATGCTCACTTCAGCTAAGACTCTAAATACCAGCGTTAGAAAGATCCCATTGAAAAGATAGGATACGCAAATGGCGTAGGGGGATCTGTGGTATGGAAAAGTCACGGCTGCAAAGTGAGCGTTACACCCTTTCCTGACTGATTCTAAATACCAGCGGGCGGCCAAAACCAGCATTAGGAGCCCCTAACGCTGGTTTTGACGGCTAACGCCAAACTCTAAATCTAGGCGTAAGATAGCTACAATGTAAATAATAATTACATTGTAGCTATTTTAGGATTTATATTTATTTTACAGGTAACTTTGTATTTATTTAAACTAGGTACAATAGTTATTAAATAGTTAATAACTATTTAATAACTACCTAGCTAAAAGAAATACAAAATTACCTGTAAAATAAATCCTAACCTAAGTTACAATTAAACCTAACACTACACTATCATTAAATAAATTAAATTAATTAACTACAAGTAGCTACAATTAAATACAATTAAATAAACTAACTAAAGTACAAAAAATAATAAAAACTAAGTTACAAAAAATAAAAAAAATTACAAGATTTTTAAGCTAATTACACCTAATCTAAGCCCCCTAATAAAATAACAAAGCCCCCCAAAATAAAAAAAATGCCCTACCCTATTCTAAATTAAAAATGTTAACAGCTCTATTACCTTACCAGCCCTTAAAAGGGCCTTTTGCGGGGCATGCCCCAAAGTAAACAGCTCTTTTGCATGTAAAAATAAAATACAACCCCCCAAACATTAAAACCCACCACCCACATACCCCTACTCTAACCCACCCAACCCCCCCTTAAAAAAACCTAACACTAACCCCCTGAAGATCATCCTACCTTTAGCCGTCTTCAGCCAGCCGACCACCGATGGAACAGAAGAGGACATCCGCAGCCAATAGAAGGCGAGCTCAATCTGATTGTCTGATTGGATCAGCCAATCGGATTGAACTTGAATCTGATTGGCTGATTGGATCAGCCAATCAGATTTTTCCTACCTTAATTTCGATTGGCTGATAGAATCCTATCAGCCAATCGGAATTCGAGGGATGCCATCTTGGATGAGGTTACTTAAAGAAATATTCATTCGGCGAGTAGGCGTCGGTGGATGAATATGGCTCTGCGTCGGGTGCTTTGAAGATGGCTCCGCTCCGGATGGATGAAGAATGAAGACGCCACCTGGATGAAGACTTCTATCGGATTGAAGACCTCTTCAGCGCCCCTTGGATGAAGACTTCGGCCACTGCGGATGTCCTCTTCTGTTCCATCGGTGGTCGGCTGGCTGAAGACGGCTAAAGGTAGGATGATCTTCAGGGGGGTAGTGTTAGGTTTTTTAAAGGGGGGGTTGGGTGGGTTAGAGTAGGAGTATGTGGGTGGTGGGTTTTAATGTTGGGGGGGTTGTATTTTTTTAACATGCAAAAGAGCTGAATACTTTGGGGCATGCCCCGCAAAAGGCCCTTTTAAGGGCTGGTAAGGTAATAGAGCTGTTAACTTTCGTAATTTAGAATAGGGTAGGGCATTTTTTTATTTTGGGGGCTTTGTAATTTTATTAGGAGGCTTAGATGAGGTGTAATTAGCTTAAAAATCTTGTAATATTTTTTTATTTTTTGTAACTTAGTTTTTTTTATTTTTTGTACTTTAGTTAGTTTATTTAATTGCATTTAATTGTAGGTATTTGTAGATAATTAATTTAATTTATTTAATTTAATGATAGTGTAGTGTTAGGTTTAATTGTAACTTAGGTTAGGATTTATTTTACAGGTAATTTTGTATTTCTTTTAGCTAGGAAGTTATTAAATAGTTAATAACTATTTAATAACTATTCTACCTAGTTAAAATAAATACAAATTTACCTGTATATAAATATAAATCCTAAAATAGCTACAATGTAATTATTAATTACATTGTAGCTATCTTAGGGTTTATTTCACAGGTAAGTATTTATTTTTAAATAGGAATAATTTAGTTAATCATAGTGTTAGGTGTAATTATAACTTAGGTTAGTTTTTATTTTACAGGTAAATTTGTCTTTATTTTAACTAGGTAGCTATTAAATAGTTAATAACTATTTAATATCTATTGTGCCTAGTTAAAATAAATTCAAATTTGCCTGTAAAATAAAAATAAATCCTAAAATAGCTACAATATAATTATTAGTAATATTGTAGCTATATTAGGGTTTATTTTATAGGTATTTAGTTTTAAATAGGAATAACTAAATTAATAAGAGTGATATTTATTTAGATTTATTTAATTAATATTTAAGTTAGGGGGGTGTTAGGGTTATGGTTAGACTTAGGTTTAGGGGTTAATAATTTTATTATAGGTTGCGGCGGTATAGGGGGGGGCAGGATAGGGGTTAATAAATTTATTATAGGTGGCGACGGTGTAGGGGGGGCAGATTAGGGGTTAATAAGTTTAATATAGGTTGCGGCGGGATCCGGAATCGGCAGGATAGGGGTTAATAAATGTATTATAGGTGGCGGTAGTATAGGGGGGGCAGGATAGGGGTTAATAGATATTATGTAGGTGGCGGCGGGGTCCGGGAGTGGCGGTTTAGGGGTTAATCAGTTTATTAGAGTGGCAGTGGGCTCAGGGAGTGGCGGTTTAGGGGTTAATACATTTATTATAGTTGCGGCGGGGTCTAGGAGTGGCGGTTTAGGGGTTAATAACTTTTTTTAGTTGCGGGGGGCTCCCGGGGCGCGGGTATAGGGGGTAGAACAGTGTAGTTTAGTGTGGGTGCTTAGTGACAGCTTATCAATAAAGCTGGGAAAAAGCCGAAAAGCAGCGAGATCGGATGAGTGATAACTATCACAGTCCGCTGCTCATCGCCCCGTACTTGGTGCGCGGCTTTTTGACAGCTTTTTTGATAACTTTGGTGAGCATATTCAGGTCTGCGGCGGCGATGTGAGGCGAGCTTAGGCAGGCGTATTGGGGCCGGCGATGGCAGGTAAGTAGACACGTTGATAACTAGAGGCCTATGTCTTTTCCCTAGGCACCGAACATGCTATGTAGGCTAGCATAATTGTTGCCAACACTCTGGCTATATAGGATGTGATTAGCCTCCAGCTTAAACCCTCATTCCCAAAAAAGTATTTGAATTCATAGCCAATCCAATAGTGGACCCCTTCTCATACCAATTTGACGATGATGCACTCATGGTCTGTTGGGATTCTTGTAAGGTATCCACCATCTTTAATTGTTCCTCAGGGTTATGTGTAACTCCAGTCACCACTTGGCATCCATTCTGCTGACGTACATGGTATCCTAGCCTAGTTGCGGCTGAGGGATGTCAACTCTGAAACTGGAAAAATATATATATTTTTTTCAATGTTATGTACTTCAGCTTGTAATGTTAATTAAGGGTCTTCTCATTTTGTTTTTGTGCTTCTGCATTGTATTGCTACTTGCTGTGCTTCTGCTGGACTGTGTCATGTGAACAATTCAGTGCACTTAACATCTAACCCAATACTCATGTCTGACCCCCACAATCCTGACTATGAGGACTTGTGTGTTCTTTACCTTACATAACTTCCCCTCCTACTCAATTTTGCCCCTCCCCTTGGTAACTAATAAGTTTTACTCCCTAATAGGCCGCTACTAATACACCATAACACTACTCAGAGCGCCTGAATCTAGAGTACTACAGGTAGCAATGAAACTCTGTAGTGTGGATGGGAGAACATGACCTACACAAGACCCTCACTTAAGTTACGCATTTTAGGTTGACCCTGACCTAAGACTAGGAGTATCTAACTGGACCTTACCCCGCACCTGACTACAGCATTGTGTTTTGTTCCTCAGTACACACCCTTACTTACCTGTCTGAAGCTTGCTCAAATTTCTTGTTTATGCTTCTTTTTTTATAATGACCCTCTGATTTTTGCTGATCACAGTTAATGTTTTTGAATCGCATTTTGTTCTACTTACACACTGGCAGTGGAGGGAAGCAACGTTTTTAGACTCTCCTCCGCTTCCTCCGACCCCCCACCCACCCTTGTGCGGCTAGGGATAATTTCATATCCTCCGCATTACATTTTTTTGGCAGAGTTACTTAGTGCCCAGTCTGAAGAGCTGACCTAGTGTATTACCCCCCTCCTTTTTTTTTCTTCTCTCCCCCCTCCCCTCCTCCCCCCCCACAACTAGTATAATGAAAATCTGCACACTCAATGTGAGGGGGCTTAATTCCCCTACCAAAATCTCTCACTACACACCAATTAGGAATAGCATTTCTTCAGGAGACCCATTGGGTTGAGGCTAGGGTGAATATGTTTAGGTCCAAGGAATATCCAGTTTGTATCTCATCGACTTTCCACAAGAAGGCTAGGGGGGTTTCGATACTAATAAGTAAACATCTCTCATATGAACCCACCCATGTAGAGACTGACCCTTCAGGGCATTATGTCATTCTCATTTGTCGTATAGATAATGTTTTGTGCACCCTGGTAGCTTTGTACTCTCCTAATGTTAATCAGACAAGTTTTCTCCGGAGACTACTGAGCAAGGTTGATAGGCTCAAACAGGGCCATGTTTTATTGGGGGTGATTGCAAACTGGTCTGGGACCCTAGCAGAGATAGAAAGTCCTGAAACAGAAATTTCAACTCACAGAGAGATAAGAGTTACTCACGACACTTTAGAAACCTAATATCCCAATACACTCTGCAGGATATCTTGAGGGTCCTACATCCCGATGACACTGATTACAATTACTATTCAGCCTCTTCCCAGTCCTTCTCAAGGCTAGATTACTTTTTCTGCTATTCATGGTCTCTGGAGGATGTGAGGGGGCGGCAATTATGCCTTGTGTTTGGTCTGATCATAATGCCGTTATCCTAGATGTTGCCTTCTCACATTCGGGGGGAGCTAAACGATCATGGAGGTTACCTGAGTATTTATTATCTGATCCTTATGTTCCCAAAATAGAAGACTCCCTACGGGTGAACGACTGCGAAGATGTCTCTGACTTAACCTTTTGAGCTACGTTCAAGGCTTATATGAGAGGCATGTTTATAAGGTGGGATAACCAGGACAGGGGATTCAGGGGGCCTCTTTAGCCCAACTGTATTGCGACTATACTGGTCTAAAACACCAACTGAAGAGAGGGTGACTGAGCGCCTTAGTTAAGAGAATACAACTGATTAAGAAGCAAAACAGGTATTGGAGAGAGTGCAACGTAGCCTCTCCTTTTTGAAGCAGAAATATTATCATAAAGGTGATAAAGCTGATAGGCTGCTTGCACATAAACTAAGACAACGATCCATCTTAAACAAGATAGCATACATAAGAGGAGATAAGCACAGATTTTGAAGCTTTTGTTGACTATTACAGCTGACTAAATCAGATCTCAGACCACGCCTGCTCCAATTAGGCTCCTAAAGCTGTAATCACTGAATTTCTGGCCAACCTACATTTGCCACAGGTCCCTGAAAGTTACTTAGACTCCCTTTCAGCCAGTATCTCTATTGAGGAGGTCATCGCTACAATCAAGGGTTTAAAACTTAATAAATCCTCGGGCCTGGATGGATATGAAGCCCTTTTTTAAAAATAAGTTTGCGACTACTCTGGCTCCTCTCTTGACTAGAGTTTTTAACATGGCTGCGGACTCAGTAGGATTTCCTAAGGAATTTCTTGAGGCTTCTATCATTACAATCCTTAAGCCAGGAAAAGACCCAACCTTGTGTGAGAACTACCACCCAATTTATCTTATAAATGGGGACATGAAGATCTATGCTAAGATTTTAGCATCAAGACTAAATAAAGTTCTCCCCTGTCTGGTTCACCCGGATAAGGTGGGATTCACTCCTGCTTGTCAGGGCTTGAACAACACTAGGAGACTTTTGAACATCTTCTCTTAAGTGGCGTCGCTCGGGAACAAAGAACACACTGGGACCTTTTGCATCTGCCTTTGTGATTGACATTTGTACTGGGCCACTATAATAACCGAGTAGGTGATACTTGCACTTTTATGTGCGCTTTCAATTGTGAGTACCCTTACACCTGGGATTTGGATACAGGGTGTTTTTACTTTATTGCTCTGCACTTGGAGTCGCCCTTCTTATTTCCACTCTTTAGATTGTTGAATCTTGCACTGATTCCAGGAGGAGCTGCCCATTCCTGTGCACAGTTTACTGGGACACTGCTAAGTTCCTAGACTGTATCCCTAGGCATTATCTTTGCCTTCTCAGATTGTGAGTATATTATCAGCAATTGTACTCCTATTACGCAACCCATTGGCTACACTAGGAGGCACCCTTTCTTTTTTTTTATAATGAGCACCCTAATCACCATCCCTGTGCTATCTATAAAAAGTATAGTGTGCGCACTAAAAAACTTTGGCTCTATTAAACTGCTTTGGACCCTATGCTATGATAATGTACCTATGTGATTGATTGCTTTACACTTGTAATCTAGCCTTATATCTATACATTCTAATGATTTTAAGGTGGTTTGCACAACTGCAATTCTACCTAATTTATTTTGTCTTGGAAAAAAAAAAACACATTACACTATCATTAGTCTGTAACTTTTCAATATTATATTAGAATAAATAATGTTCAAAAATGCCTAAAAACATTAATGTCTCTTAGGCAATGAAATCTGACATTTAAGTCCAGAACATGTGCTCAACATAAAGTAATTTAATTCACAAAGGATTAGGTTAAGATTGCATTTTAAGAAGGATGTGCCAGAAAATATAAAAGTGGCCTAATGAAAGTTTATGCACTTCGATGTTCATTGACATAATTAATTATATTACAAGTTAGCAGTTACATTCAGATTACCATATGTAAACTTTAACTAATTCATTTACTATTATCACATTAAAAGCTCTAGACAATTCAGAAAAAAAAGAGAGAAAAAAAATCATTTAAAAGCAAAGATAAGCTTCGGATTATATGCTTTTATTTAAAAAAGGCTTGTTTATGCATAATATAATTTTATGAAAATATATTGTTTAAAATGTTTGATTTAATTATGCAACTTAATAAAATTATATGGGTATGTAGGATTAGTGAGGGCTAACACATAGGGCTCCATTTACCAAAGTCTGGGCGGACAAGGTTTCCGGTCTTGAACCTTGTCCGCTCAGCCTCACAATAAGTGGGCAGAAGTATACTGCCCACAGTGAACATTGCACAATTCGCTGATTGAGCATTGCCATTCTCTGCCTGCACATGGCTGTCAATCATCTCAATCTGATTAGATTGAGATGATTGCAATATGCAATTTAAAGTGTTGTTGATAAGGCTTGCCCTGAGCGAGACTAAAATGATGGAGCTCCGAAGCAGCTATCGCTGCTTGTTAAATGGACCCCATAATGTTGACTGTCATAGGACACAGTCACTATTATTTCTTAATTGCTCCAATTAATTTACATATAAAGTGATAGCCACTGCTGTTACTTGGTATTTGAGCTGCTTATTGTAGGTGACGTTCAAGTATGTTGGCTTGCAACCTATCAGTAGCAACAGCTTAATAACATGTTGTACAACTGACTATATCAGTATCGGGTTGAAGGGTAATTCTGAATAGGACACAACTGATTCTGAAATTGTATAGATAGTGTACAGAAAATTCTGTGTTTGTGTTTCCTATGATACCCCCACAAAATCTATCTAGATTTAAACGTATGCTTCCAGTTAGCACTCCTAAAAAAAAAAATGGGAGGAACACCTATTATAACTATGGTTAATAGATTTGTATTATTAAAGTTCAGTTTTCTTTCAAACAAAAACAATTGTATCTATTCAGGCTCCTTTTTATTTTGGATGAAGTTTCTGCACATGGTCACTTTATTTATAAAAAAAAACAATTCATGGTAAAATAAAAGAGAAAATGGTTTCCAAAAACATTTAAAATTTTGACTTTACCCAGACATAAGATATAATAAAAAATAATGTTATACCCACATATAAACTACCATAACAATCATACAGTCATCCAGCAGACAGGAGCACTGGTATCAGCAGTAGTGGATAACTTCAAAATCAGCATGGTAAGGCAATGAAACAGCCTAGAGCAGAGAAACACATTTCTGTGTAAATTGAAACATTCAACTGTTTTTAATAAACCAGTTTTTTAATCATACTGCTACTTTTTTCCTGGATACCTACTGGGGATTTGAGGATCGGTTGTCGATTGACCACATAGCACATGTGAATCATCTTACCTTTTCACTTGTTACTCTATACTAGACTGTGCTAGGCCATGTGACGCCCCTGTTAATTTATGTTGTTGTATACCTTGATAAATATACGCCTAGATCTATTTGCTTTAACCAATTTATCCATAAATTAATCTACACTTTTGTCTTATAACTTAGGTATTGTGATGTTGTTCTTAATAGCTTTATGCGTTAACGGATTGTTTTCTATGTTTTCCCAAATATGGAACTTTATATAATTTACAATGTGCTCACATGTTGTAATGCTTTAACAACAATTGTTAGTTGAGTTAGTTTGTAGCTTTCCAACTTCAATCAGTTCACTATGGTAAGTGAGTGAACTGGAATAGGGAAAAGCAATTTAGTTTTAATTAAGAGAATGACCGCACCTGAATAGGGATTAGTTAGTATGAGAGCATATTGCAGGATAGCAATAGTTATTAAATACTTTAACTTCAATCTAAGATTTCTCACAAGCCTTCAAATAATTATTTGTATGAGTGATATAAATGATCTCTAGAAGTATTCGGTAAGAATGATTTTAGAAACACTAACTTGATTGCAGTTCATATAATAGATACATTCATAATAAATAGTAGTTCATATTTGCAAGATAAATAATCTGAAACAGTTTATATATTTACAAGGATTATAATAGGATGCAGTTCGTAGTGTTTGTTAATTTAACACTTCATAGATGTACAAGTTCTGTTGAATAACGTAGGTCATATATTGCAAGATATATCATATGTTGTTATTCCTCAAGTAGTAAGGTAAGTGCATATTAGCTATGAGTTTATCAGATACAATACATCTCTTATCCTCCAGTGAATACCTGAGTGTGGATCTGTGTAGCGTCTTGCAAAGCAGAGTGAGTAGCTGCAGCAGTGTGAAATGATTCACTATCATTTCACACTATATTTTTCCTTCAATTACTCTTCCCACTTTCATATTAGCAACCCTCTGAAAATGATCAACGGAGTTAGCATCCTTTTTCATAAATATATGACTTTTGAACTCCTCCATAAACACCAAGATAAAGAGGGCAGGTATCTTGTTTTACATAGCTTACTATTTGGTAAGCCTATTACCTTCATTAATGTCCCTAACACTCACCAGACATGTTTTTAAAATATAACAGATTCCATTCTTACATACTCTAAAACCCCATAACTGTCTTACCTAAACCTGGCAAAGCCCCTGATACACTGTACAACTATAGACCGATCTCACTCCTTAAAGTTGACCTGAAATGATATGCAAAATTCCTGGCCAACCATCTAAATCCTATATTACCACACTTGTTACATACTGATCAGATGGATTTTGTGCTGCAGAGAGAGGCAAAAGACAACACAGTCAAAGTTCTGCCCTTCCTTAGATATACTAACCTCCACACTATTCCCTCTATTTTCCTGTCTACGGTCACCAAAAAGGCATTCCACTGCTTAGATTGGCCCTTCCTCATATGTACCCTTAAAAAATGTGGCTACCCTGAAGATTTTATCTAAATAATACTGGTCCTTTAAACTCTCCATTCAGCTAGGGTGAAGATGAATAGCCTTTTACCCAATCCCTTCTCTATCAGCAATAGCACCAGACAGGGGTGCCAATTATCCCCTTTTCTTTTCATCCATTCAATAAAAGTGTTGGCATTGAAACTGCATAACTTTCCAGAAGTCAAAGGAATTACACTCATGGGCTCAGAATACAAATTTGCCTTATTCGCCCAGGATCTTTTGATGACTCTTACATCTCCCTCGAAAAAAGGAAACAAACCAAGCTGTTTGTTAATCTTGCCTTTTTTTCAGAAAATTTAAAATAAGCACAGCAGGCACTCACAAGCTGTTAGAGGTGAGAAACAAATAAGACTTACTCGTTTCAGCCGTTCGTAGTGATAGTCATATCTATCTGATAATTACACCTGCCTTTTAAAACAAGTAAAAAAACCTGATAGGCTGTTGCACAATGTAACCCCACCTCTTTAACACAGTTCAAACACGGTAGATGCTTTCACCTATATGCAAGCCAGAATTGTTCTAAGAAATAGAGTATATAAATACTGCAGATAAACAATCTTACCATCATAGTTCATGTTAACAATAATTCACGTATATACACTATATCACATCATTAAGATAATGTTAATATAATTGATACTTATTTGCGTGACTTATACCAGATATCAAACTGTATATTGTTCCCTTAATTAGCAATAAAAGCTAATAGAGATTACAACAATCAAACTTAGAAATACAAGAGAACTAAACAGGTTGCAAATATGTCTCATAAAGTGCTACAATATAAATGTGTTGCACAAATATATTGCACAGATTTTATAATATACAGTATATAAAAATAAATAAATGTTAGTGAAATAATGATCAATGGAAATTACACACATACTACCTATATTCCTGATTTGACTGTAAGATGTATATACATATACACAGTTGGAGTAAATAAACCCCTAAAACAATAAAGGGAACTATGGAAATGCTATTTAGTTGCTAGTATATGAATATTTAAGCAGAGTTGTAGGATTTGAGCTAAAGGTATATAAAAGGGTATAAATTATTTACAAATAAAAACATTTACAAATAGATGTTATGGTATAAATTGCATAGATAATAAATTAGATGTAATGTTCTTAGGGAAGGAATCATTTACATTTTAGTGTAAGTTCTGTAAGTTGCAGCCCTTGGTTTTGAATTTGTATACTTATTAACGTGATACTAAATATCTGTTAAAAGTTGTTGATTCTGTGAAATGGACACCTCACTCTAGTTAGTTAACTATTGATGTTGTCGCCTTTTATTTTTCAAAACCACATGAAGATGGCCTTAGGGCAATTGAATATTTCTTGATAAATCACACCAAGTACACGAGAATTTTTCACATATATATCATTAGAGTGACACCGTTTTTACTGAATCATAACTTTTTTGAGTTTGATTTTTTTTTATTATCTCCAGAGATGCAGAACAGCAATGGGGGCAAAGTTTGACCTCTCCTACGCTAAACTTTTTTTAGGCTGGTGGGAGCTGATTTACATCTTGGGGGATGAAAACCCCTACAGAGATTTGATTTCTTTATATAAATGTTTCATAGATGACTTGATTGTCATATGGGAAGGGGCATATCAACATCTTTTGTTGAATATATTAATGTTAACAAACTTGGTTTAAAATTTACTTTTGAATACCATAATTATTTGGATGTGACACTAAAAGGAACAGATCTTAATAAGGTTCAAGTTTACTGAAAACCTATATCTGGCAAATCATTGCTTCATGCAAAGAGTTGCCACCCGAAACATGTCCCTTATGCGGTGGCTAAGGGACAGTTTGTGAGATTGAAATGCAATTGTTCTCTTAATGGGGACTATTCACTTGAAGCCAAAAAGTTAACTTCTTGTCTTAAAGAAAAAGACTATTCGAAGGAAGTAATCAGAACGGCTAAGTATGAGGCAGACCGGGTAGATAGGTATATCCTCTTACAGGATAAACCCAAACAAAAAGAATATGATCTAAATAGACTAACATTTGTTACCTTTTTCAATACTCAAAATTATGATATCTGCAAGATTATTCACAAGCACTTCCTTCTGCTTTCTGCAGATGATAAGCTTTAACATGTAGTTGAATCTGGTCTCAATTGCTCTTATAAGAGATGTAGAACCATTGGTTAAAGAGTATCACCATCTCAGTTAAGACCATTATCTACAAATCAGAGTTCTTGGTTGACTAGCCATGGTATGTATAAATGTGGACACCGTAAATGTAGACCTTGTACTTACGCTGATCTAACTCATTCTTTTACATCTATGGTGACTGGGGAGGAATTCCAGATTGATGGTTGTTTTAACTGTAACTCAGCAGTTGGGATTTATCTCATTACCTGTACCCAATGTAGAGTGCAATATGTTGGATTGATCACTATGGAAGTAAGGTTGAGAATATGAGAACATTTTTCGACCATCAGTGTGGGTAACTCCTCTACACCAATTGTGCAACATATTGTTAGATATCACCATAAGGATTTGTCTACATTTATATGGTGTGCCTTAGAAAAAATATCTACTTCTAAAAGGGGAGGTGATAAACTGCAACTATTCATCAAGTGAGAAATGTTCTGGATATTTAGGCTACAGACAATATTGCCTTTAGGAATGAACTCCGAATATGATTTGGTCAATTATTGGGAGTGATTATAACAGAACTAACCCTAAAATGTAAATGATTCCTTCCCTAAAAACATTACAACTCATTTATTATCTATGCAATTTATACCAACATCTGTTTGTAAATGTATTTATTGTAAATAACTGATACCCCTTTTTTTTATATACTTTTAACTTGAATCCTACAAGTTTGCTTAAATACACATATACTAGCAACTAAATAGCATTTCGTTAGTTCCCTTTATTGTTTTAAGGGTTTATTTACTCCAACTGTGTAAATGTATTTACATCTTAAAGTCAAATCAGGAATATACAGAGGGGCAAAAAAGTATTTAGTCAGCCACCAATTGTGCAAGTTCTCCCACTTAAGAAGATGAGAGAGGCCTGTAATTTTCATCATAGGTATACTTCAACTATGAGAGACAAAATGTGGAAACAAATCCAGACAATCACATTGTCTAATTTGGAAAGAATTTATTTGCATATTAAGGTGGAAAATAAGTATTTGGTCACCTACAAACAAGCAAGATTTCTGGCTCTCTCAGATCTGTATCTTCTTCTTTAAGAGGCTCCTCTGTCCTCCACTCATTAACTGTATTAATGGCACTTGTTTGAACTTGTTATCAGATAAAAGACACCTGTCTACAACCTAAAACAGTCACACCTCAAACTCCACTATGGTGAAGACCAAAGAGCTGTCGAAGGACACCAGAAACAAAATTATAGACCTGCACCAGGATGGGAAGACTGAATATGCAATAGGCAAGCAGCTTGGTGTGAAGAAATCAACTGTGGGAGCAATAATTAGAAAAGGAAGACATACAAGACCACTGATAATCTCCCTCGATCTGGGGCTCCACGCAAAATCTCACCCCGTGGGGTCAAAATGATCACAAGAACGGTGAGCAAACATCCCAGAACCACATGGGCGGACCTAGTAAATGACCTGCAGAGAGCTGGGACCAACGTAACAAAGGCTACCATCAGTAACACACTACTCCGCCAGAGACTCAGATCCTGCAGTGCCAGACGTGTCCCCCTGCTTAAGCCAGTACATGTCAGGGCCCATCTGAAGTATGCTAGAGAGCATTTGGATGATCCAGAAGCGGATTGGAAGAATGTCATATGGTCAGATGAAACCAAAGTAGAACTGTTTGGTAGAAACACAACTCGTCGTGTTTGAAGGAGAGAGAATGCTGAGTTACACCATACCTACTGTGAAGCATGGGGGTGGCAACATCAGGCTTTGGGGCTGTTTCTCTGCAAAGGGAACAGGACGACTGGTCCGTGTACATAAAAGAATGAATGGGGCCATGTATTGTGAGATTTTGAGTGCAAACCTCCTTCTATTAGCAAGGGCATTGAAGATGAAATGTGGCTGTATCTTTCAGCATGACAATGATCCCAAACACACCACAGGGGCATAAAAGGAGTGGCTTTGTAAGAAGCATTTCAAGGTCCTGGAGTGGCCTAGCCAGTCTCCAGATCTCAGGCCTCTCTCATCTTCTTAAGTGGGAGAACTTACACAATTGGTGGCTGACTAAATACTTTTTTGCCCCACTGTAGGTAGTATATGTGTAATTTCCATTGCTCATTATTTTACCAACATTTATTTATTTTTATATATACTATAAAATCTGTGCAATATATTTGTGCAACACATTTATACTGTAGCACTTTTCTGAGAAATATTTGCAACCTGTTTAGTTATATTCTATTTCTAAGCTTGATTGTTGTGATCTCTATTAGATTGTATTGCTGATTAAGGGAATGATATGATGTATGATATCTGGTATATGGCATGTGCCACTTTGAGATATAAGTGTATGTACATAATATAAATTATACAAGTCACGCAAATAAGTATCAATTATAGTAACATTAACTTAATGATGTGATATAGTGTATATACGTGAATTATTGTTAACATGAACTAGGCTGACTTGGTAAGATTGTTTATCTGCAGTATTTATACAATGTATTTCTTAGAGCAATTCTGGCTGACATTTAGGTGAAAGCATCTACCATGTTTAAACTGTGTTAAAGAGGTTGAGTTACATTGTGCAACAGCCTATCAGTTTTTTTACTTGTTTTAAAAGGCAGGTGTTATTATCTTATTATAGATAGATATGGGTATGACTATGGTCGCCTAGCCAAAATGCGAAAGTTTTATTTGATTCTCATCTCTAACAGCTTGTGAGAGCCTCCAGTGATTATTTGAACTTATCGGAATAAAATTTAAGTTTTACGAACATCTGGGTTTGTTTCCTTTTCTCGACTTTGCATTAACCAGTACCCCCAACTAACTTCCTTGCATCCAATCACCGTCTTCCGTGAATGAAATCACCCAGATACTGGGAGTTGGAATGAAGACGGGAACTGCGTTGAAGCGGCACTCCTGGAACACAGTGAGTGAACAGTACATTCCTCTGTCTACCAGTGGAGCTGAGCCAAATGCCAGGTTTCCCCTACAGCATAAAGGTTAGCTGTATCATGTCTTAAAGGTATGTCTGTAAACAAGGACTTGTTCAGTATATGAACATTGAACAGTGAGTGTTCATTTATGTGATTAGATAGCAGGGGCGGCAGATTAGGGGTTAATAAGTGTAAGGCTAGGGGTGTTTAGACTCGGGGTACATGTTAGGGTGTTAGGTGCAGACTTAGGAAGTGTTTTCCCATAGGAAACAATGGGGCTGCGTTAGGAGCTGAACGCTGCTTTTTTGCAGGTGTTAGGGTTTTTTTCAGCCCAAACTGCCCCATTGTTTCCTATGGGGGAATCATGCACGAGCACGTTTTTTAAGCTGGCCGCGCCCGTAAGCACCGCTGGTATTGAGAGTTGCAGTGGCGATAAATTATGCTATATGCTCCCTTTTTGGAGCCAAACGCAGCCCTTCTGTGAACTCTAAATACCAGCGGTATTTAAAAGGTGCGGGGGGGGGGGAATACACGCGTAGCTAACGCACCCCTTTGGCCGCAGAACTCTAAATCTAGCCATTTATTTTTTAATAAAACACATTACATGATATGTTGGGGAAATTTGTAGAACATTTATAAAATGAATCAGAGATCTGATCTCTAGATAGTTTATTAAGTGCTAATCGCTACCATGAGCTTGCGGTAGCAATAACCAGCCACTTGCGATCATTTAGCACTCAACTTGTAATCTAGTCCAAAGTTTTCACACAGCAAACTGGAATGGACTGGAATAGGGACCATAGCTTAAACAAATAGAGACAAGGAGAAGCAGAATAAAAGGAAAGTTTTAAAACAATATACAAAACGTGAAATTACTACACAACTGCTTTAAATGTCACAGTTAAAGCAATAACAGAACTGCACTTACCCACTATTATTTGATTGAACAAGTAGTTCTAAAATCAATATAAGTAATTTAGAGCTCACTTATAAAAAGAAAACAAAGGTATTTTCAAATTCATTCTTTGTCCTTTTTGTCAGAATGAAAAATCTGAATGATTGCTTCCTGTCAACTCTTGAAAATTATAGCATGCCATTGGCAGTTTTTATCCAAGGGAAATTCAGTTTAAATTGAAGCAATTCCTATAATCTCAAATGCTTTTCTTCTTACTGAAAACAAATGAATAAGACTGCATATCAGTTCTCAATGTAGTTTAGCCTTCATTAGCCATCAGAGAAATGCTAAAAGACCTAGGGCTATATCCTATGTGAGCTGCAAATGATAGCAACAGTATCATTGCAAAATTCTGGTAGCATTGAACCCATTTTGTTTTCTTTTGTGATTCAGATAGAGCATGCAATTTTAAGCAACTTTCTAATTTACTCCTATTATTCATTTTTATTCATTCTCTTGCTATCTTTATTTGAAAAAGAAGGCATCTAAGCTAATGAGCCAGCCAATGTTTGGCTCAGTACACTGGACAGCACTTGTTTATTGGTGGGTAAATGTATCCACTAATCAGCAAGAACAACCCAGGTTGTTCACCAAAAATGGGCCAGCATCTAAACTTACATTCTTGTTTTTCAAATAAAGATAGCAAGAGAAATGAGTAAATTAGAAAGTTGCTTAAAATTACATGCTCTATCTGAACTACCTGAATTACAAAATAAAAAAATTGGGTTCAGTGTCCCTTTAATCAGCTGACAGAGACAATGCTACTGCTAACAACTAATAGTTCTGCCTATTACTTTTTTGAGAATAGAGAAACAATAATAATGATACTATTTCATGTCTCTCACAATTATTTGAAAGCTGCCTTAATGTCTACACAAACTACTTTTTTATGGTTGCCTTGATCTGGCATAAATTACAAAATTATTAATCAATTAGAAGAGTAAGAGGGCTATTGGCAGAGAGCTCCTCAATGGAATTCTGAATTGGTTAAAGGACCAGTCAACACAGTAGATTTGCATAATCAACAAATGCAAGATAACAAGACAATGCAATAGCACTTAGTCTGAACTTCAAATGAATAGTAGATGTTTTTTTTGACAATTTTTAAAGTTATATCTTTTTCCACTCCACCTGTACCATGTGACAGCCATCAGCCAATCACAAATGCATACATGTACCATGTGACAGTCATCAGCCATTCACAAATGCATACACACTTATTCTTGCACATGTACAGTAGGAGCTGGTGACTCAAAAAGTTTAAATATAAAAAGACTGTGCACATTTTGTTAATGGAAGTAAATTGGAAAATTGTTTAAAATGGCATGCTCTATCTGAATAATGAAAGTTTAATTTTGATTGAGTGTCCCTTTAACGTATTAAGTAATTAGGATCCCATAAATCAGTGTTTCCCAATCGTGGTCCTCAAGTACCCCCAACAGTCCTGGTTTTCATTATAGCTGAACCGGTGCACAGGTGAAGTAATCAGCTGATTAGTAACCATGGTTACTAACCTGCTCTCATCTATCATATGATTATTTCACCTGTGCTCTAGTTCAGCTATAATGAAAACCAGGACTGTTGGGGGTACTTGAGGACCGCGGTAGGGAAACACTGCCATAAATGATATATGAACCCATAATAAGGGCAAGGAAGGAGACCATGAGGGATCCAGTTTGTGTTGTCTGGAAGAGACTGACGATGTCGTAAGAAAAATTACGGTTGCTGGTTCTGTCATTAATTAGGCTTTTTTAAATTATGATAACTTTTACATTTTTTATCAGTTAAAGGGGGTTTCTCAGTGTCTCGTGAGTCAGTTATTAGCTCTGGCTATTCTGCTGGGGGGTTCCCACATGGAGGGACTTTGAGCATTAGATAGACTTCAGAAAATGTGTTGCAGTAAGCAACAATTTCAGTGAGGGGAGATTTCTAGGGGGCAGTGAGTGTTAGGCCCAGCTGGCCATGTAGGCTATAGTTATTAATTGGGATAGGGTTAAGTGTGGAGACTATTACAGTCACATAGTCAGGCACAGCAAGCCTTGTACTGAGTATGGAAGTACCGTAACTCCTCCGTAAACACCTAGGGCATGCGCACCATGCATAATATCCACCCCGCCCTAATCCGCCATTCCCCCACCGCAATAAATAAAAAATTTATTAACCACTAAACCGCCAACCCCCCATAATGCAATCTACCTATTAAAACTATTAACCCCTAATTCAGCAATCCACACATCGCACACTGCCTAATAAAGGTATTAACCTGCCAAAAAACCCCAACACAAAGTACATAATTATACTATTAACCCCTATGTCACTACCCCCCCCCCAAAATGCAAACAACAAATTAACCTATTTGCTCCTAAACCGCCAACCTTCCACATCGCAAATTATTAATCTAGTAACTAAGCCCCCTAACCTAACACCCGCTAAATTAACTCCAATTAAAATACACTAACATAAAATAACAAAATACTAACTACCTTAGGAATTATTTAAAAATTACCACAAAAAAAATAACGTTATTAATAAAAAAATAAAAAAAATAACTTTACATTAAAATAAAATCCTAACATTAAATGAAAATAAAAAAACCTAAGATTACATAAAAGTAAATAAATCTAAGATTAAATTAAAATAAAAAAAGATAAGATTACAAAAATAAAAAAGATAAGATTACAGAAAAAACTACATTATCCAAAATAAAAAAAAATATTCCTAATCTAACACCCACTTAAAAAAAAAAGCCAAATAAATTCTATGCTTTCTCTCTGTTTCATGCTGTACCATTTATTATTAGGTTTTTTTTTTGCTCCAGAGGATTGATAGTTGACCTATAACATTTGGGGAATAGAAGAATTTTTGGGCAATTTTTTTGCTGCATGTCGGTTGAGAGATATTTCTGCACCTGCTTGGTGTTTCTGCTGAAAAATAAAAGTAAATTTACATTTTGCTTTTTTCCCTATAAACTTAAAGGTATGCCGGAAGCAGTGTTCTGCAGGCCATTAAAGGGACAGTCTAGTCAAAATTAAACTTTCATGATTCAGATAGGGCATGCAATTTTAAACAACTTTCCAATTTACTTCTATTATCTAATTTACTAAATTCTTTAGATATCCTTTGTTGAAGAAATAGCAATGCACATGTGTGAGCCAATCACACAAGGCCTCTAGGTGCAGCAACCAATCAGCAGCTACTGAGCATATCTAGATATGCTTTTCAGCAAGTGATATCAAGAGAATGAAGCAAATTAGATAATAGAAGTAAATTAGAAAGTTGTTTAAAATGACATGCTCTATCTAAATCACAAAAGAAAAAAATTGGCTTTCATGTCCCTTTAACTAGACATATCAAAATTGCCCCTGTTGTCCTTAAATTTGTTAAATTTAACAGTTTATCTATAATCAAACATTTTTCTTCTAAAGCTGTAATATTTAACAAATAAACTGCACAATTTTTAACTTATCTATGAAAACAAATCTTCTTGTCAAGTTCATCACAGGCATCTTGGCACATTCGTTTTTAATGGCTTACCAAGTGCATATGAAGATTTAAATATAATTATAAAATCACTCACTAATTTTCTAATTCATTTGTATTGCTTATAAATTATAAGATGCATCTTTTGTATTCTTCTTTTGTGAGAATGTATACAAATTCTAGTTGGCACTCACAACAAAAATTAACATGTCATTTCAATGGCTTATTCTAGTTGGCACTCATAACAAAAATTAACATGTCATTTCAATGGCTTATTCTAGTTGGCACTCAACAAAAAATTAACTTGTCATTTCAATGGCTTATATTGCTTGAGCGCAAAATATTATTATTATCAGTTAATTGAAGGAGTGCCTACAGATTCCGTTAACTTTGTGCTGTTTAGCGCAGTTTTGATATCCATCTCTGGTAAATGAGATTTACAATGAATTTGTAATATTCACATTTTTCATATGTGATTCTATCATTTGTATACTTTCTTAATTTTTTTTTAAAATAAATCTTTACAATGAATTAGGCTAGATTTAGAGTTCTGCATTAGCCGTCAAAAGCAGTGTTAAGGGGTCCTAACGCTGCTTTTGGCCGTCCTCTGGTATTTAGAGTCAGCCAGGAAAGGGTCTACCGCTCACTTCCTTACCGCAACTCCAGGCTACCGCAGATCCCCTTACGTCAATTGCGTATCCTATCTTTTCTATGGGATTTGCCTAACGCTGGTATTTGGAGGAACTGAGCGGTAGACCCTCTACTGACAAGACTCCTACCGCCAAAAAAGTCAGTAGTTAAGAGCTTTATGGGCTAATGCCGGAATATAAAGCTCCTAACTACTGTGCTACAAAGTACGCTAACACCCATAAACTACCTATAAACCACTAAACCGAGGCCCCCCACATCGCAAACACTATAATAAAATTTTTTAACCCCTAATATGCCGATCGGACACCAAAGCCACCTACATTATACCTATGAACCCTTAATCTGCTGCCCCTAACATTGCCAACACCTATATTATATTTATTAACCCCTAATCTGCCCCCCCAAAGTTGACGCAAACCTAACTACACTTATTAAACCCTAATCTGCCGACCGGACCTCGCCGCCACTATAATAAATGTATTAACCTCTAAACCTAAGTCTAACCCTAACCCTAACACCCCCTAGCATAAATATAATTTAAATTAAACAAAATAATATTCCTATAATTAAATAAATTAATCCTATTTAAAACTAAATACTTACCTATAAAATAAACCCTAATATAGCTACAATATAAATAATAATTACATTGTAGCTATTTTAGGATTTATATTTATTTTACAGGCAACTTTGTATTTATTCTAACTAGGTACAATAGCTATTAAATAGTTATTAACTATTTAATAGCTACCTAGATAAAATAAGTAAAAAAATTACATGTAAAATAAATCCTAACCTAAGTTACAAATACACCTAACACTACACTATCAATAAATTAATTAAATAAATTACCTACAATTAGCTAAACTAAAATACAATTAAATAAACTAATCTATAATACAAAAAAAACAAACACTAAATTACAAAAAAATAAAAAAATATTACAAGAATTTTAATCTAATTATACCTAATCTAAGCCCCCTAATAAAATAAAAAAGCCCCCCAAAATAATAAAATTCCCTACCCTATTCTAAATTACAAAGGTAATCAGCTCTTTTACCAGCCCTTAAAAGGGCTTTTTGCAGGGCATTGCCCCAAAGTAATCAGCTCTTTTACCTGTAAAAGAAAATACAATACCCCCCAAACATTACAACCCACCACCCACATACTCCTATTCTAACCCACCCAAACCCCCCTTAAAAAAAAAAATTCAATCAGCCAATCAGATTGAGCTCGCATTCTATTGGTTGATCGGAACAGCCAATAGAATGCAAGTTCAATCTGATTGGCTGATTGGATCAGCCAATCGGATTGAACTTCAATCTGATTGGCTGATTGAATCAGAAAATCAGATTTTTTCTACCTTAATTCCGATTGGCTGATAGAATCCATCTTGGATGATGTCCCTTAAAGGAACCTTCTTTTGTCATTAGTCTGTCGGGGAAGGAGGATGTTCCGCGTCGGCGGGATGAATATGGATCCGGAAGACAGAAGATAGAAGATGCCGCTTGGAAGAAGACATCGCCTGGATGGAGGACCACATCTGTCGGATTGGATGAAGACTTTGGCTCGGCTGAGTGAAGATGACTCAAGGTAGGGAGATCGTCAGGGGGTTAGTGATAGGTTTTTTTAAGGGGGGTTTGGGTGGGTTAGAATAAGGGTATGTGGGTGGTGGGTTGTAATGTTTGGGGGGTATTGTATTTTCTTTTACAGGTTAAAGAGTTGATTACTTTGGGGCAATGCCCCGCAAAAATCCCTTTTAAGGGCTGGTAAAAGAGTTGATTACCTTTGTAATTTAGAATAGGGTAGGGAATTTTATTATTTTGGGGGGCTTTTTTATTTTATTAGGGGGCTTAGATTAGGTGTAATTAGATTAAAATTCTTGCAATATTTTTTTATTTTTTTGTAATTTAGTGGGTTTTTTTGTATTATAGATTAGTTTATTTAATTGTATTTTAGTTTAGCTAATTTAATTTATTTAATTCATTTATTGATAGTGTAGTGTTAGGTGTATTTGTAACTTAGGTTAGGATTTATTTTACATGTAATTTTGTAATTATTTTAACTAGGTAGCTATTAAATAGTTAATAACTATTTAATATCTATTGTACCTAGTTAGAATAAATACAAAGTTGCCTGTAAAATAAATATAAATCCTAAAATAGCTACAATGTAACTAATAGTTATATTGTAGCTATATTAGGGTTTATTTTATAGGTAAGTATTTAGTTTTAAATAGGATTAATTTATTTAATTATAGGAATATTATTTTGTTTAATTTAAATTATATTTATGTTAGGGGGTGTTAGGGTTAGACTTAGGTTTAGGGGTTAATAAATTTATTATAGTAGCAGCGACGTTGCGGGCGGGAGATTAGGGGTTAATAATTGTAGGTAGGTGGCGCCGATGTTAGGGAGGGCAGATTAGGGGTTAATACAATTTATTCTAGTGTTTGTGAGGCGGGAGTGCGGCGGTTTAGGGGTTAATACATTTATTATAGTGGCGGCGAGGTCCGGTCAGCAGATTAGGGGTTAATACTTGTAGTTAGGTTGCGGCAACGTTGGGGGGCAGATTAGGGGTTAATAAATATAATGTAGGTGTCGGCGATGTTAGGGGCAGCAGATTAGGGGTTCATAGGGATAATGTAGGTGGCGGCGGTGTCTGGTCGGAAGATTAGGGGTTAATAATATAATGTAGGTTTCAGCAATAGAGGGGCCAGCAGATTAGAGGTTAATAAGTGTAAAGTTAGGGGTGTTTAGCCTCGGGGTTCATGTTAGGGTGTTAGGTGTAGACTTAGAGAGTGTTTCCCCATAGGAAAAAATGGGGCTGCGCTAGGAGCTGAACGCGCTTTTTGCAGGTGTTAACTTTTTTTCCAGCCAGCTCAGGCCCATTGTTTCCTATGGGGATATCGTGCACGAGCACGTTTTGCCAGCTTACCGCTACCATAAGCAACGCTGGTATTGAGGGTTGAAGGGAAGCTAAATTCTGCTCAACACTTCCTTTTCTGGGCCTAACACAGCCACTCAGACAACTCTAAATACCAGCGTTGTCTTAAGGGTATGCTGGGAAAAAAGCAGCGTTAGCTACGCGGGTCTTTACCGACAAAACTCTAAATCTAGCCGATTGTTTCCAGTGATATAAATATTGTTGAATATATTTTTTTCTTTGGAATCCAATTTGTTACCAGATTAAAATTAAACTTAGTCTGACCTCTTAGTCTGTGCCTTTTCATATTAATTAGTTTGTATTGTGTATCTATCTATATATCTATATATCTATCTATATCCATCTATCACATTTTTTAAGTAATGCATACATAGGTAAATTAACTGAACATTTATTAACAATCACCTAGATTACAAGTTTTGCGCTAAACAGGGTGCAAAAAAGTTGCGTTATTTCACTCTCCATAGCGCTGCCATTACGAGTTAATGAAAAGCCTCCTTGAGCGTGCGATATGGTGGTGTTAAGCTCCATACCGCACAAAATCCAAGGGCTGCTTTGGCGTGCTCGTGCATGCTTTCCCCCATAGACATCAATGGGGAGAGAGTGTTAGAAAAAATCCTAACACCTGAAGTGCGAAATGAAAAATCTCCATAACGCAACCCCATTGATGTATATGGGGTAAAAAAAGTTATGTTTAAGCCTAACACCCAAACATAAACTGAAAGTCTACACACCCCTAAACCACCACCCCGACATTAAAGTTATTAACCCCTAATCTGTCTCCCCCGACATCGCTGATACTAATAAAAGCTGTTAACCCCTATTCCGCCGCTCCCGACATCACTAACACCTAAATAAAGTTATTAACCCCTATTCCACTGATCCCCGACATCGCCGACACTATAATAACGTTATTAACCCCTATTCCACCGCTCCTGACATCGCCAACACTAATAAAAGTTATTGACCCCTATTCCGCCACTCCCTGACATCGCCGACACTATAATAAAGTTATAAACCCCTAAACCTCTGGCCTCCCATATCGCCACCACTAAATAAACCTATTAACCCCTAAACCTTCGCCTCCCACACTGCCGCCACAAAATAAACCTATTAACTCCTAATCCTTCGGCCTCTCAAATCTCTGCAACTAAATAAACCTAATTAACCCCTAAAACACCGGCCCCCCATATCGCAAAACACTAAATTAAACTATTAACCCCTAAACCTAACACCCCCCTAACTTTAAATTAAAATTACAATATAACTATCTTTAAATAAATAAAAACTTACCTGTGAAATAAAAATAAATCTAACATTAAACTATAAATTAACCTACCCTTACTATTCTAATAAAATAAAAAAATACTACCAATTAAAAAATCGAAATTACAAATTTAAAAAACCTAACACTACGAGAAAAATTTTAAAAAATCTAAAATTACAAAAATAATAAACACTAAATTATGAAAAATAAAAAACACTAAGCTTGCAAAAAATAATAAACGAAAATTATCAAAAATAAAATCAATTACACCTAATAGCCCTATAAAAATGAAAAGCCCCCCCAAAATAAAAACACCCCCTAGCCTACAATAAACTCCTAATAGCCCTTAAAAGGGCCTTTTGTAGGGCATTGCCCTAAGTTAAAAAGCTTTTTTTACCTGTAAAAAAATACAAAGTCCCCCCAACAGTTAAACACACCACCCAACCAACCCCCCAAAATAAAAAACTAACTCTAAAAAATACTTAAAGGGACATAAAACCCAATTTTTTTCTTTCATAATTTAGATAAAACATAAAATTTTAAACACATTTCTAATTTACTTCTATTATCATATTTTCTTTGTTTTCTTGTTATCCTTATTTAAAAAGCAGAATGTAAGCTCAAGAGTGTGCATGTGTCTGCAGCACTATATAGCAGCTGTTTTGCAACAATATTATATATTAGCAGGAGCACACGATGGCAGCACTATTTCCTGTCATGTAGGGCTTCAGGCATGTGCACGCTACCTACCTAGGTATCTCTTCAACAAAGAATAACATGAGAATGTAATACATTTGATAATAGAAGTAAATTGTAAACTTTAAAAAAATTGTATTATCTAAATCATGAAAGAAAATGTTTGGGTTTAATGTCCCTTTAAGCTACCCATTGCCCCTAAAGGGGCATTTGTATGGGCATTGCCCTTAAAAGGGCAATCAGCTCTTTTTCATTGCCCTTAAAAGGACATTTAGCTCTTTTTCAAATTGCCCAAACCCTAATCTGAAAAAAAAAACACCACAAAAAATAACCCAGAATATCTACTCACATTTCTTGAAGTCTGGACATCCATCTCCATCCAGGCGGCGACATCTTTTTAATCCATCACGGCTGTGTCTTCTATCTTCATCCCGGTGGCGCAGAGCAGAGAAGCAAAGACATCCAGCACAGAGCATCCTCTTCATACGGTACCCACCGTACACTGAAGCTTCAATGCAAGGTAGCCGTTTCAAAATGGTGTACCTTGCATTCCTATTGGCTGATTTGATTCTTCAAATTCAAAACAGCCAATAGGGTGAGAGCTACTGAAAGCCTATAGGCTGTACAAAACAGCTAATAGGATGAGAGCTACTGAAATCCTATTGGCTGTTCAAAACAGCTAATAGGATGAGAGCTACTGAAATTCTATTGGCTGTGCAAAACAGCCAATAGGATTTCAGAAGCTCTCATCCTATTGGTTGATTTGAATTTGAAGAATCAAATCAGCCAATAGGAATGCAAGGTACGCCATTTTGAAATGGCTACCTTGCATTGAAGCTTCAGTGTACGGTGGGGACCGCGCCATCGGTATGAAGATAGAAGACGCCCTCGCGATGGACTAAGATGTTGCTGCCTGGATGAAGATTTCTCCCTGCCTGGATGGAGATGGATGTTCGAACAGGAACCGTAAGAAGATATTCTGGGGTTAGTGTTAGGTATCTTTTATTTTTTGGGGGCAATGGGTAGCATAGTTTTTTTTAGAGTTAGTTTTTTTTTATTTTGGGAAGTTGGTTGGGTGGTGGGTTTTATTGTTGGGGTGACTTTGTATTTTTTTACAGGTAAAAGATCTGTTTAACTTTGGGCAATGCCCTACAAAAGGCCCTTTTAAGGGCTATTGGTAGTTTATTGTAGGCTAGGTTTTTTTAATTGGTAGTATTCTTTTATTTTATTAGAATAGTAATGTTAGGTTAATTTATAGTTTAATGGTAGGTTTATTTTTATTTCACAGGTAAGTTTTTATTTATTTAAAGATAGTTATATTGTAATTTTAATTTAACGTTAGGGGGTGTTAGGTTTAGGGGTTAATAGTTTAATTTAATGTTTTGCGATGTTGGGGGCCGGTGGTTTAGGGGTTAATATGTTTATTTAGTGGTGGAGATGGGGGAGGCAGGAGATTTAGGGGTTAATAACTTTATTATAGTGTTGGCAATGTCGGGGAGTGGCAGATCAGAGGTTAATAGCTTTATTATAGTAACAAAAAAAGGAACTCAGCACACCTCAATTTAGCAAAAGTGTAAATGCAATTTATTATAAAGTATCTAAATACAATTCTATGGTATGAATCCACAACTTTCAGTCCATCCACACATGCAAACCACTTTCATTCATAAAACAATTGGATTCAACACAGGCGTCCCTGGAAGAATCAGCCAAGGCTCTCAGGAAACCGCTATTTATGTCTTAGAAAGTTCATATAGATGAAAAAATGAACAGTCCCTTAGACATGCAGAACTTTCACAGTTATTTTGAATATAAAATCTTTGATGCAATTTTTCAGATATAGTTGCTGTAAAAAGATTTTTTTTCCGATTACAAATATATCTTCTTAGGCATGAGATTTGGATAACATTTTGAACTCTGTAATCATTCCCTTGTTCAGCATACACCTTTTCATGATGAGTATAAGCACATTTATGGGTTAGTGCAGAACAAGACAAAAAGCCGTTAGTTCATCCAGCATATGCATTCAACTTTATGTTAACACTCAATATACTCCAAGGCTCTTTCCAAGTTCCCCTCTTTAAACCACACTTGCGGTTGGGTAGTATTCAGCCCGGGTATCGGTGCTTAACCATTCTAACAGTTCATGTTGTAACATATGCATAAAGTTTCTATCACTTCCCAGTATTAGAGTGTTAATGAATTATAGCGTCTCTAATGTGGTAGAAGCCGTGTGTTAAATCAGCAAGTGTATCACCAATCATCTGTATTGCGTCTGTATTAGTATAGAAGCTGGCCAGTTAGAACATGCATGTTAATTAGCTTTATAATACTTGCGATTTCATATCCTTTTGAATAAATGGAGATGCCCCCGACTTTTATCCACTCGTGCGGACGGGAGAACAAACACTTGATTCGGTCTTATGTCTTTATGGAACAACGGCTCTTTTCTGTAATCTTTTTGCATCAAAGTCCTTGTATCGACAAGCGGTTCAGTGAGCTGCCTTACACTCCGACGCGCGTTTCGGGACTCCGCCCTTTCTCAAGGAGTATACGTCATCATGGAAACGGCCTCTTTTAGAAAGGCCCAAGCGTGATTCTATTGGTGCATATACACACACCTATCTAATGCGTCACCCATTCAGCTATCATATGAAACAAAAATAATGTAACTTAAGACTATTTTAAAACTAACTAAATGTGATAATCTCACTACAAGAGATTGATATTTATTGATGCAGCAACGATGCAACAAAATGACACAGTTATCGCAAACCAAACGAACATATGTAAATAAAAGTTCGTTCTTAGTCTACATGTTTTTTGTTACTTAAACATGTATAGACCCAATTACACGAATAGGGTCTCTTTATAAGGGATTAAATTCTCACTCAACTTGTTGAATATTATGCTAGATTCAATCTGCCTGTATTGTTACAAACCTAAATTAGACTCTATATCACCATTACTGTTTGCTGACTGGGGTTGTAAAACAGATTATCTAAAATTTACTATGGAAAGCAGTACAGAGAGAATTAGCTTCTTAGACACAATGGTATATATTGAAGAAGGTAGATTAGAATGTGATATATTCTCAAAAACAACAGACCGCAATAATTTGCTTAGCTTTGATAGCTTTCATCCTCCTAATACCATAAGAAGCTTACCATATAGCCAGCTACTCAGAACGAAAAGAATCGTATCTGATTCCAACAAATTACAAATTAGATTAGATGAAATGGCAAGTAAATTCAGGGAAAGAGGATATCCTAATCAAGTAATACAAGAAAATTTGGAAAGAGTAGATCAGATTGAGAGAACTTCTCTCCTTGAACCGAAATTCAAGGAAAAGAAACAATTCTCTGTACCCCTGGTAACACAATATGGGTTCCATAGTAGAAAACTCAAAACCTGTATTAACAAACATTGGTACCTTCTTAAAGAGGAACCACAATTGGCAGAAATTTTCAAAGATCCGCCCCTTTTATCATACAAGAGAAACAAAAACCTGAAAGATGTACTCGTTAGAGCTGATCTAGGGACTAGAAGTCCAGCTCCATCTTTACAAAAGAAAGGTTGTTTCCCTTGTTATAATTGTGCACAATGCAATTCTATGATAAAAGGTGATATTGTGACACATCCACACACTGGACGTAAGATAGAAATTAAAAACACATACACATGCAACTCAAGCTATGTGATATATGTTATTAAGTGTCCGTGTGGATTTGCCTATGTGGGAGAGACCACCCAATGTGTCCGTGACAGGGTCAGACAACATAAAGCAGCCATAGGCAACTCAGACTGGGATGCTCCAGTATCGCATCATTTCACAATGGCATCCCATAATAAAAGCCAATTGCGGTTTCAAATAGTAGATGATGTCCCTCCTTTTAGGAGAGGAGGGGATAGACAAAGAGCACTGTTTAAGAAAGAAGCCCAATGGATAAGAAAATTGGACACACTGTCACCTAGGGGGTCTCAATAGAGATATTTCCTGGGGGCATTTTGTATGAATAAGATTTTCCCATTGCAACTAAATATTCAATGGGATCTTAGAACACAATAACAAATATTTAGATAGTCTGCATAAAATAATCCCCATGTAGATATTTGTTTTGTCCCCCTCTCTCTGCTTTACAACCCCAGTCAGCAAACAGTAATGGTGATATAGAGTCTAATTTAGGTTCGTAACAATACAGGCAGATTGAATCTAGCATAATATTCAACAAGTTGAGTGAGAATTTAATCCCTTATAAAGAGACCCTATTCGTGTAATTGGGTCTATACATGTTTAAGTAACAAAAAACATGTAGACTAAGAACGAACTTTTATTTACATATGTTCGTTTGGTTTGCGATAACTGTGTCATTTTGTTGCATCGTTGCTGCATCAATAAATATCAATCTCTTGTAGTGAGATTATCACATTTAGTTAGTTTTAAAATAGTCTTAAGTTACATTATTTTTGTTTCATATGATAGCTGAATGGGTGACGCATTAGATAGGTGTGTGTATATGCACCAATAGAATCACGCTTGGGCCTTTCTAAAAGAGGCCGTTTCCATGATGACGTATACTCCTTGAGAAAGGGCGGAGTCCCGAAACACGCGTCGGAGTGTAAGGCAGCTCACTGAACCGCTTGTCGATACAAGGACTTTGATGCAAAAAGATTACAGAAAAGAGCCGTTGTTCCATAAAGACATAAGACCGAATCAAGTGTTTGTTCTCCCGTCCGCACGAGTGGATAAAAGTCGGGGGCATCTCCATTTATTCAAAAGGATATGAAATCGCAAGTATTATAAAGCTAATTAACATGCATGTTCTAACTGGCCAGCTTCTATACTAATACAGACGCAATACAGATGATTGGTGATACACTTGCTGATTTAACACACGGCTTCTACCACATTAGAGACGCTATAATTCATTAACACTCTAATACTGGGAAGTGATAGAAACTTTATGCATATGTTACAACATGAACTGTTAGAATGGTTAAGCACCGATACCCGAGCTGAATACTACCCAACCGCAAGTGTGGTTTAAAGAGGGGAACTTGGAAAGAGCCTTGGAGTATATTGAGTGTTAACATAAAGTTGAATGCATATGCTGGATGAACTAACGGCTTTTTGTCTTGTTCTGCACTAACCCATAAATGTGCTTATACTCATCATGAAAAGGTGTATGCTGAACAAGGGAATGATTACAGAGTTCAAAATGTTATCCAAATCTCATGCCTAAGAAGATATATTTGTAATCGGAAAAAAAAATCTTTTTACAGCAACTATATCTGAAAAATTGCATCAAAGATTTTATATTCAAAATAACTGTGAAAGTTCTGCATGTCTAAGGGTCTGTTCATTTTTTCATCTATATGAACTTTCTAAGACATAAATAGCGGTTTCCTGAGAGCCTTGGCTGATTCTTCCAGGGACGCCTGTGTTGAATCCAATTGTTTTATGAATGAAAGTGGTTTGCATGTGTGGATGGACTGAAAGTTGTGGATTCATACCATAGAATTGTATTTAGATACTTTATAATAAATTGCATTTACACTTTTGCTAAATTGAGGTGTGCTGAGTTCCTTTTTTTGTTATTTGTAGATGGTAGAATTGGAGGTTTTACTAAACTCTTGCACCCTAAATATATATATATATATAATCTTTTATTTATTTTTTCGACAGTGGATAGAATGCTTTAGTGGTGCTGTGATTAACTATTTATTAAATAAGCTTTATTATAGTGTCTGCCATGTCAGGGGTGGCAGATTAGGGGTTAATAAATGTTTTTAATAGTCGCAATGTGGGTGGGCAGAGGATTAGGGGTTGATAAGTTTAATATAGTGTTTGCGATGCATGAGGGCAGCGGTTTAAGGCTTAATAGGTAGTTTATGGGTGTAATTTGTAACAGTTTAGTTAGGAGTTTTGTGAAACATTTTTGTTACATAAAACTCATAACTACTGCTGTCAGATCAAGGTATGGATCGCGTCGGTATAGGCTGTAACGCAAGCATTTTAGCCTCACTGCACAACCTGTAATACCGGCGCTATGAAAATCCCACAGAAAAATGTAATTTTTGAGTGCGGAATGGACGTTGTGTTACAGGCTAAAATGCTTGCGGTATAGCAATACCGACACGACTCGTAATAGTGCGTTACTGCCATTATGCTGAAATTGCCATTTTTTTCTGCGTTAAAAGCCGTAACGCAAAACTCATAATCTACCTGAATGTATTTTAGCCATGAGCAGTATTTCAGATATGCCAGTACAATGCTTGCTACGTCAGGCAAATACTTTGTGGCTGTAACTTTAATAAGACAGCAGGATATGTATTTTATCATTATAACTAATGATACCATAGATCATTATATTAATTGTGAAAGGAAAAGTGTATCTAAATGGAAATTCATCTACCATTAACCTTTGGTTTAGATTCAGGAGTAAATTACTGATTTTGCCAAATATGTAAGCAAGGAAATCATTACTAAATAACACAAAGTAGCTTTTGCAATTATACAGATCTAACTTCTATCTTTATTAAAATGTGTATAAAAGTAAATTTCTTTATAAATATGTTGTTGTTTTTTTTATCAAAGATACACACATTTGTCTGCTTGATTATTGATCTCCCACAGTTCATTTAGAATATTTTCTGAAATTCTAAAGAAAAAAAATCTAAATTTCATACCTTCAAATCCATGCAATTTAAAATATAAACTATAATATACTGGAAAATATTTATATTAGAGGAATTCTTTATTTGATGATCAAATAGTACCATTGCTTATAGTGAAATAAAATGAGCAACTCAGGATGACACCTTTAAATCAATATAGTATAATATTTTCAATCCCTAGTGATTGAGAAAATGGACACTGCCAAAACACAAAATGCTGTATCTGATACAAAACTCAAATTTAATGATGTAATACTATCCAAACAATAATATATAAAGTGATTGGGGTAAAACCTCCCTATCAAAACAGAATATTTACAAATAAACTGCTGTACAGTAATTACAGGAGTGTTTCTCAACTCCAATCCTCAAGTACTCCTAAAATGGAAGATTTTTTATTAAATCTTAACGAGAGCACAGGTGAAATAATCATCTGATGGGTGAGAGCAGGTTAGAAACCATGATCAGCGGATTATTTAACCTGTGCTCTAGTATGGAAATCTGACCTGTTAGGAGTACTTGAGGGCTGTAGTTGAGAAACAATATGAGGATGTCATCCATCATTATTATAATGTTAATCATTTTTCAATATAATTATTTCATGTAGCATGAAAGATAATACCTTCAGATCAATCTTTATGTTTTTGTTTTATTTTTGTATTTAAAGCACAGTACATTTATTCTAAAATGAGTGATTCTTGTTTTCTATGGTCATTTCATACAGTCTTTTTTGTTTCATGAGCCCTTTGTGTAGGAGTTTGTTCTATTTTTCATTAATCATATGGGATTACATTTTCAACTAATATGAGGATTGGTCACATTGATTATTTGGATCTTACACTAAGGGCCAGATTTCAAGTGGTGCAATTTTAAGGCAGGCCATTTAGCGCTTTTATTACAAGTTAAAAGTGAATTGTTTGCATGTAAGCAAAACCTAATGCATGCTATCTTCAGGATTTTGAATATGGCGACCGTGTCTACCCATAGACTTCAACAGAGCACACGTTAAAAAAATATCTAACACTTATTATTTGCTTGCTAATCTGACACTGCGTTAGACCTACAGCGCAAAACATTCCAACATTCTTCACAAAGAAGATTTTTTTTTATTTTTTATTTTTTTTTAAATAATTTTTTATTGAAGGCAACAAACATACCAATACGTATAAAATACAAATTGTAAAGAGGACCGTAGGTCCAGACATAATAGAAATTGCATTTTTCATTTACATAGAAATCAGTTTCACATCACATTAAATGTCTGTACCTAGATTCCATCTGAAAGAGTGCCTATTTTCCTTTTTGGTGCAGTAAATATATAGAAAACATATTTATATACATAGAAATGGTTAGGTGATGGGTACTGCTTCCCATATCTGTGGGCTTAAACCAAGCATAAGCAAGCATTAGTCCAACCACAGCTATCGTCAAATATCTAGAGCAGAGCATACGGATTTAAGTGCATGGGGGGAGAGAGGGAGGGGAAAAGAGCTCAGAAAAGGGGAAGAAAGAAAGGAACATGAAAGAAAGGAGAAAGAGGAAATCTCTAGGGGTATCTCAGGTGAGAAAGCGGCTCAGTCTACTCTAATTCCTAAGTCCTGCCGGTATAGAGTTCCAGGGCTCCCATATTTGAGAATACAGGTCAAGGGTACCTCTATTAATAGAGACTACTTCCTCCATGCCTCTGATATAACTGACAATTTCTAATATGTTATGTAGTGGGGGAGTTACCTGTTGTTTCCAATGTCTCGCTAGAGCGAGTTTCGTTGCCATCATTATATATACAAATAGATGTTTTTGTGCCTTAGTACTTTGTGGGAGTTCTATATGTAGCAAGCATCTCTCTGGGGTTCGCACTATCAGGATGCCTAGATTAACACATAGGTCAAGCACCTTTTTCCAAAGGTCTTGTATATATGGGCATTCCCACTATATGTGCATATCGCCCCCTCTATTCCCACAGTTCCTCCAACATAAGTCCGAATTAGTGTGTTAAAGTCTGTGTAGTCTGACCGGGACCCAATGCCATTTAGTCAGGAGCTTATAATAGAGTTCAAAGAGTGTGATACAATGGATGACTGTATTAGTCAGTATGATAGCCCTCTTCCAACTTTCCGGTTCTCCAACAAATCTAAGGTCTCTTTCCCAAGCTAAAATGTTATGAGCCTTTTTTAGTTTTAGGGAGTCCATTAAGCATTTGTAGTGTATTGTCATAGGTTTCAATCCCTGTAGTCCTGCCTTCCATCTTTTTTCCAATAAGGTCATATCCCTAGGAGCTGAAGTGGTAAACCCCCAGCTTTGTAGGATGGACCAAAATCTCATTGATTCAAATGTGAGTTTTTGGGGAATATAACATTTTAAATTCAATTCGGTAGTAGTGAGCCAATTAGTACTATCATATAGGTCAGTCAGAATTTGCAGTCCCGGGATCTCCCAGAGTTTGGGGTTAGATTCAGGAAGGCCTAGGATCAGGCCCCTGATACTATGGAATGTCTCAGCTTGTGCCATGCTGTTAGGCAATCAAGCAAGACTAAATTAGGAAACGGAAAATTGGCTAAGCAATGTTGCGGGAGCCATGGAAGATCCTGTAGGGGAACACTGGTAGGAAGTGATGCTTGCTCAATTTCGTACCATCTGGGGCGCTCACCCAAACCCTACCAGTTAGAGACGTGCATCAGCATTGCGGCATCATAATAGGATTTTAAGTTGGGTAACCCCAGTCCTCCTTTTTCTACTGGCGCTTGAAGAATAGTGTGAGCTATACAGGGTTTGGTGTTGCCCCAAATGTAGGCGTTTAGGACCGATTGGAATCTATCTAAGAAGGCTTTCAGTATTCCTAGAGGTAAAGATCTAAAGAGGTAGGTAAGCTTCAGGAGCAGCATCATCTTGAAAGCAGAGATTCCCCCCATCCAGGAAATTTCTCTGTATCTGGGCAATGTGACATTGTGGATTAAGAATTGTAAGATGTGAGAGTAATTCCCTTCCACCACCTTTTTCGGGTCAAGCGAGAGGAACACCCCAAGATGTTTGATGCCATCTCTATTCCATTTGAAGGTATACTCCCAAAGATTGGCAATTTGGGTCTCAGTAAGGTTGAGGGGATAGGCCTCAGTTTTATCTACATTCAGCTTGTAGAACAAGAGAGTGCCAAAGAAACATAGAAACATAGATATTGACGGCAGATAAGAGCCATAGGCCCAGCAAGTCTGCCCGACCTTACCTAACAGTATAAACTTATCTAGTTCGTAGGATAGCCTTATGCTTGTCCCATGCATTTTTAAAGTCCCCCACAGTGTTTGTTGCTACTACCTCTTGAGGAAGTTTATTCCATAAATCAATCACTCTTTCTATAAAGAAGTGCTTCCTCAAATTACTCCTGAATCTACTACCCTTTAGCTTGAGCTTATGACCCCTTGTTCTTGAATTTTCCATTTTATGTAAAATACCCACAGCCTCAGTTTTACTAAACCCTTTAATGTACTTGAACGTTGCTATCATATCACCTCTTTCCCTTCTCTCCTCTAAGCTATACATATTTAGGTCATTGAGCCTATCCTGGTAAGTTTTATTTTTTAGACCATGTACCATTTTGGTAGCCCTCCTTTGCACAGATTCAAGTTTGTTAATATCTCTACAACTCTAAGAGGTGAGGTAAGGATGTAGAGGGGTCCGATAGGAAGACTGTAAGGTCATCAGCGAAGAGGCTCAGTTTCTGAAGGGTATTGTGAAGAAAAAGACATTTAATGCCTGGATGTTGACGTATCGCAGCCGCTAAGGGCTCAATGGCCATAGTGAACAGGAGCGGGGACAGAGGGCACCCCTGTCTAGTCCCATTACTGAGAGGAAAGAGGTCAGAGCAGAAACCCAGTCCTCTCACTCTGGCAGTGGGGCCTGAGTATAAGGCTCTAATTGCCACTTGAAAAGCACTCGGGATACCCAAATTTCCCATCACTTCATCCATATAATCCCTCCTAACCAGTGTTCCCTCTAAGGACAGTTTTGTGTGCAGCCCAGCAGTGACACAGTTAACAAGAGAACCATACATGGCTATCTGCATTGTGCAGTGTTTGCTAATTGCAGGGTGTGGTTACCTAATTAACTGTTTCACTGATGGGCCGCACACAAAACTGGCCTTAGAGGGAACACTGCTCCTAACCCTGTCAAATGCCTTCTCTGCATCAAACAGTCAGAAGTGGGAGGCCCAGTCTCTGTAAAGATATTCAGGAGTCTTCTCATACTATCAGAGCCCTGCCTAGACAGGGTAAAACCAACTTGGTCTCTGTGGATGATAGAAGGCAGCAGTTTACATAATCGGGATGCCAAAATTTTAGCAAATAGCTTGACATCTATATTTATGAGCAATATGGGTCGATAGCTAGAACATAGCTGTGGGTATTTCCCTTCCTTAGGTATAGTCAAGATACTGGCTTCAAGAAACTCTGGGAGTAACAAACCTGCTTCAAAAGCTTGGGTGAAGAACTTCTGAAGGTAAGGTGCAAGAGTATCGCTATATAACTTATAGAATAGGGGGGGAAAGCTGTCTGGGCCAGGAGTCTTATGGAGCTTTAACTGGTTAATTGCTTTCTTAATCTCCAGTAGACTAATTAGTTCAGATAGCGGTTCAACTCGATCGCCAGTGAGTTTAGTCATATTTAAGTATTTTAGGAACTTAGCTATAATATCTAGGTTTTCCTGTTTCCCAATATTGTATACGTTTTCATATTAGGCTCTAAACGCCTCGCCTATCTCTTTCAGGGAGTAAACCGATTTATCTTCTATTTTTATTCTTTGAATTTGGGATGATTTAAGTCTAGCTCTGAGTTCGATCTGCTCAGTTTCCCTGATAGTAAAACAATTGTTTGAAACCTTTTGTAGTTCTTTATTTGTTATTTCCTCCCGAACCTCCTCAATGTGCGCAGCTAGTATACTAGTAGACCCTGTTTTATTGTCTCTCTAATGTCCTCAATTCACCAAACAACTGCACTAGAGATGCCCCTTTTTCCCAGCGCAGCTGAGCTGCCCTTTTTAGGAAAGTCCCCCTCATATACGCCTTCATAGAGGCCCATGGAATGTCATCCTTTGTCTGTCCTAAGTCTTTAAGAGCGAAGAATTCCGTTAAGTCTCTGGCCGTCTGAGTTACCCAAGGGTTTTTAATTAGGCAATCCGATAGTCTCCATGTCCCCTTCCCACCCCCTTTTGGAGAGACGGCTAGTTCGATCAAGGCAAATATCATGGTCTGACCATGGACACACCATAATCCGTGCTCGGGAGATATTGCAAAGGGATCAAGATTCACAGAAAACCATGTCTATTCGAGAGTATGAGTTGTGAGCTCTGGAAAAGAATGGGTAGTCACGGTCAGTGGGATTCAGGCACCTCCAGGAGTCAAACAGATTATACTGTGCCATGATGTTTTGGAATTTTTTAGAGTCCGTCACTACTTTATTGTCAGGTTTGGGTTTCTTGAAATGTAGTTTGTCTAGGAGTGTATCCCAGGTGATATTAACATCACCTCCCAATAGAAGAGGCCCCCTTCTAAATTTTGTAAGTCGTTCTAGTATTTGCTGCAAGAATGGGCCCTGTTTCTCGTTTGGGGCATAGATGTTTACCAAGGTACAAAACACATTATCAAGTTCACAGACAATACTGATAAGTCTACCCTCTGGGTCTATATCTACAACACTCGGGGTGTAAGCAATATTTAGTCTGAGAAGAATCGCTACTCCTCTCTTCTTAGAAAAATGTGTGGTGTGCATATAGGTGGGACTTAAAAGTGCGGTGTGGTGAGTCAGTCCAATGAGTCTCCTGTACAAAGGCAACATCAGTGTTGGATTTCTGTAAATGTCTTAATAGGAGACTTCTCTTAGTAGGAGAGTTTAGGCCCTTAACATTAAGGGTGGCTAGTCTAAATGGAGGTATAAAGGTATTGTTGGGAAGGGTCTGGAACTCTGAGCATTTCCTGATCTGATAGGAAGATTATGAGACACAAGCAAAACCTGGGTACAGCAGTACCAAGGTGAAGGAGAGTCAGAGAGAAAGAAGAAAAAAAAAGGTAGGCAAGAGGCAAGAAAGAGGGGAGGAGAGGGGAAGAAAAGGAGGGGAAAGTAAGGCACTTATGTCAAAAGATATATAGATTTTGCTCTAGTGGGTATAAGCTCCTTTCACTATTAGAAGCTTCCTCTATGCATCTCAGGGGAAATTGTAAGAAGTGTAGTTTATTGGAAAGTGCGCTCTAAATAGAGCTAATACCTTATGGAGATTTTTAAAATATGAAAAATATGAAAATATAAAAAATATATATAAAAAATGTAAATATAAATCTATTCTATGATACCAGATAAGATTTTGTACAGAATAAAAATGTATTTTATTTTAGTAAAAACAAAAAAAGTTTTTTTTAAAACATGTGTTTGAGATTCTTATGTACAAATGAATCTGATAGGTTGGCCAACCTTGTAATCTAAATAATCTTAAATTGATATAATATTGATTTCTTGTGTATCAGTATCAATAGTATCAATATTTGAAAATTTTCAATACAGCAATATTTGACAAATTTCAACGAATCAATTTTTGAAAAAGCAATTTTAAAACCCACAGTTATATAATAGACTGTTGATCTAATCAAGAGTTAAGGACTATATACCTGAATTAAAATTGTATAAACACACTTACAATTTTCAAATGAAGTTTATAGAGTATGTGTAAAAAAGTAATTTTTTTCAAAAATGTGATTAAACGTCCATCTTAAGGTAACCCTTAGGTAATATCCAATATGAGAGTCTATGATGTTTATAAGAAATTTTCTAGGCTGCAGCCTAAGTTTTTTAGAAGATATTTTTTTTAAGGTACTACTTACCTATATCAAATGCGGTAAGGTAAGCAGGTGTGTAGATCTAACCTTATTGTCCTTGCTGAGAGACGTTTTTGCGACCAGCTTTTCTTCCTTGATCTTTAAGTGGTGTGATACACAAATCCGCCTCCTATGTCTTATGGGGGCTGAGTCTTTTTATATTATGTTGCGGGTAAGGGACTTCCACACTTCTACTGTTATTTCCAATAGTAGGTATCCTGTAGGACTTCGGATTGTCCGTAATAAAGAATAGATGGATCAGTTCACTTCTACAGATGCCGGTTCTGAAGCGTTTATGGAAGCGTTTTTGGCAGCGTTTGGTGGCAGCATATTCTTAGCTTACTCAGTCTGCTTATGCTTCCTCTGCTCTGCGGCTCCTGTGTGAACCAGGTGTTAGGGATGAAGGATAAGTGCAACGCGTTTCAGCAGTGATAACCAGCCTTTTTCAAGCATGCTTGCTCTCTGAGTTTTATCTGGGATAGAGTTGGAATCAGAGTTATCTTTGTCTGAAGGTCCTTGGAGAACAGATGGGGTGAAGCGGTAGTGTTCTAGCATAGATTTTTTTCTGTGCACCCGTCTGTTTAGACTTCTTTCTTTGGCTATGTGACATTGTTAGGCTGTAATCAGGGCGGGTCACACAACAATCACACTATAAATGGGGCTTCCATGTCAGTTGGTCCAAATCTCAGACCTCCAGTAATAAACAAAAGAAATAGGCCAGGGAGATAGGGCTTTCTATTAAATGTCTCTGTTGTCCATAGTTAATTCTGGAGCTAGGTTACCAAGGGTATAGCTCTTTCTCAAGCATAGGTTGAGGACCACCAGCAACAGGATATTACATTAAGCGACATCCCTGTACCCCATTACAAAACAAAAAGAGAATGCCATTTAGGGCGACATGGAGGAAGGGGTATATAGGCGTAGTTCACTAGGATGCAGTATATAGGTAGGGGATGGGAAGGGGGTCAGTGTTGGCTGATATATTTGAAGGCTTCCAGCAAGGGTCTCTAAGATGAGGTCTCTCTTAGCAACACTTACAAAGTGGATTCAGAATATGGCTGTTTTGTGATTGCGATCTTGTGGTGAAGACAGTGAAGCAGCATATCACTGAAGAGGTATTAGCTCAATAATAACATTGAATGCAGCAGTGACTATGGTGCCACCTCGTTTAGTAGGCCTCTGATGGCCTTTATGTTAAAACTTCTAACCAGGCACGTACTGTACTGCCGCTCCGGAGTGGAGACCCGACCCTCCAGAGTGGATTTAGTTATAGGCGGTGATGAATGAGGACCTGTCAGTTTATTGTGGGAGTCCCAAGGGTGGCTTGTAAAAATCAGGGCCTGTTGTGTATACGAAACCATGCGTGCGGCTATCTTGCAATGTGGCAGTAGTAGTTCTGGGGAGAGCCTCTCTGAATATATGCATATAGAGTATCTCTGCTTACCCCTTGTTGGAGTTCTCAGTGTCTCCAATTAGTCCCTTCATTTATCTGCTTCTCAGGTATGTGGGAGCTGGGCAGATCGGATTGTGGCTGACGACTTGGCAAAAGCTGGAGAAGGTTATCAACCTCAGGAGGACTGCATAAGAGGTGTTGGCTAGTGGTATCGTCCCAGTGAGGGGTGAAGTCTATGCCGCTGTCCTGGAGATCCGTCGACAATAGTGTCGGGTATCAGGCCTTCTGGGCTTCAAAGCCACAGTGTTTCCTAGTTCGGCCCGGCCAGTTCGTGGAGCTTCCGGTTTGGTTTGCTTCAAACTACCCCAAACTTCCTCCGGATAGTAACAGACCGTTCCTATGCATATACTTGTCCCTTTATGGCAAATTAAGGCTTTGGATCTTTGAAAAATAGGGCAGAAAGCCTGGATAAACTCAGGAGCTCTTTCCAAACATGTCTGCTCCGTTAGGCTGTGTCATACTCTGCAAGGGAGCAGGTTCAGGAGTAAGGAGCTGTTGTGCAGAGGTGTCAGGTTTTGGGATTAATGTTGTGTTTTGTCTGCGTGAGTCTTTCCTTTTAGGCATAATTAAACAGGTACAAGGTTTTAGGAAATAAAGGAGATGGTTTTATTTATAGGATAAAGCAATGCAGAGATATGCAATTAGATAAGACAAAGTCTATAAGTTGTTGTATTAGGCAGGAATACAGTTCTTTATAATAACAGGCAGGATACTTGCATATGCTCTAGACTGGAACAGTGAAATTACACGCAGGAAAGCAGAGCTTTGTAATAACAAGCAGGATACTTGCATATGCTCTAGACTGGAACAGTGAAATTACACGCAGGAAAGCAGAGCTTTGTAATAACAAGCAGGATACTTGCATATGCTGTAGAACTGGAGCTGAGTAGAATCAGGCAGGAAAACAGAGCTTGTATAACAGACAGGATACTTGCGTATGCTGTAGACTGGAACTGTGAAGTATCAGGCAGGGAAACAGTTCTTTGTAATAACAGACATGGATGCAAAGCTTTGTAATAACAAACAGGATATTTGCGTATGCTGTATACTGGAAACTGTGAAGTATCAGGCAGGAAAACAGTTCTTTGTAATAACAGGCATGGATGCAAAGTTTTGTAATAACAAACAGGATATTTGCATATGCTGTAGACTGGAACTGTATTGTATCAGGCAGGAAAACAGTTATTTGTAATAACAGGCAGGGATGCAAAGCTTTGTAATAACAAACAGGATATCTGCATATGCTGTAGACTGGTACTTTAAGGAAACTTGCATAAACTGCAAACTGGTACTTTGTAGAAACAAACAGGATGTTTGCATCGACTGCAATTGGAACTTTGTAGTATCAGGAAACAAGCAAGCAAAAGTACCTGAATCAGTCCTTAGGAAATAAAGTTTTAGGCAAGTTCAATTGCCAGCAATTCAGTCCAAAAATGAAACACAGTACCAAGGAATTATCCAGAAGAGAAGTCAGTATTTGAAACAGAAGTAAGGAACCAGGAAATCCAAGATAACTGTATTTCTCACAGGAAACAGGAGCAGAGAGTGTTTCAGAGTAACACTCTTAATGTGAAAGCACCAAATTGTAAACAAAGCTCCCAGATGAAGGCAGGCTGCTGATTAAATGATTTCTTTCAGCTGGCAAGCAGGTGGAGCCAGAGAGCCAAAGTTGCAGCAAACAGAAAATCACAATATTCCTTCCCTGTGATCAAGCCATCTGGTGGCATAGTGGTAAAACAACAGCTGCAGAAATAGAGACAGGTCCCAGGTTCAATTCCAGGCTGAACCCTGACAGTACCCCCTCCTCAAGGACGACCTCTGGGCGGACTTGGCATTCTCATATAACTCCAAATCTTTGATGCGTACCAAAGTGCCATCAGAGGCATATGCACAATCAGAGGGTATTATCTTTTTTGAAGGGCTCTCCAGAAGAGGATTCTGGGGACTGGAATTAGTATAGAGGGCCCCATCAGGACTGATCTTTGGTTTCTGTGCAGTTCTAGGCTGGTAGGTTTTGGAGAGGTGGGTCTGAGGTAGAGGTGGTAAAGGACCTTTTGACCGCACAGCAGTTTGAAGCACTGTCCCTCCAGTGTCAGAATCAGTATCATCTTCAATGGTAGAATAGTTAGACATCTCCTCAGGAAGGCACAAAGATAAGAATGTAGCTGGATCTGGTAGGAAAATCTCTGGATTCATAGTACTAGGATTCTGTGTATGACATGTTAGTACTTCACAGGAATCAGAGTCTTTGGAAGGTGCAGTCCTAGGCTGATCAAATTGGGGATGTAGAATAGAACCCATGCAGAGCTCATCTCCAGAGGAATCCGAAGTGGAATCACAGTTTAACTTCCTCTCTGTAGCCTGTCCATTTGATAACTCAGGATTTAGAGGTGGAGACAGCGGAACAGACTTCTTAGGGGGTCTCACTGGACAATAGGATATTACATGCCCAGTGGCTCCACAATAGAAACATAAGCCATTATTTCTCCTTCTGGCCATTTCATCAGTGGTAAGAGGGGTTGAAATCCTCCTTTTGATTGATAAGGATACAGCCTTTGGGGTAGTGGGCACAGGAGTGGGTGTGCCAAAGCCAAAAATTTTTTTAGTGAAAAAGTCTTTCAGGCTATCCTGTAAAGTCTGGAATCCCGCAGTGAAATCTTGGATAAGTGACTTCAAAGCATCCGGAAGAGATTTTAGAAGTTGGTTAAGTTGTAGTAGATGAGAGTCCACAGACAAAATTCTCTCTGACACTTCAGTCAAAGAGTGAATCACCTCTGCAAGCTCCAATTTAAGGCTTTCACATTCTGTCATACTCTGCAAGGGAGCAGGTTCAGGAGTAAGGAGCTGTTGTGCAGAGGTGTCAAGTTTTGGGATTAATGTTGTGTTTTGTCTGCGTGAGTCTTTCCTTTTAGGCATAATTAAACAGGTACAAGGTTTTAGGAAATAAAGGAGATGGTTTTATTTATAGGATAAAGCAATGCAGAGATACGCAATTAGATAAGACAAAGTCTATAAGTTGTTGTATTAGGCAGGAATACAGTTCTTTATAATAACAGGCAGGATACTTGCATATGCTCTAGACTGGAACAGTGAAATTACACGCAGGAAAGCAGAGCTTTGTAATAACAAGCAGGATACTTGCATATGCTCTAGACTGGAACAGTGAAATTACACGCAGGAAAGCAGAGCTTTGTAATAACAAGCAGGATACTTGCATATGCTGTAGAACTGGAGCTGAGTAGAATCAGGCAGGAAAACAGAGCTTGTATAACAGACAGGATACTTGTGTATGCTGTAGACTGGAACTGTGAAGTATCAGGCAGGGAAACAGTTCTTTGTAATAACAGACATGGATGCAAAGCTTTGTAATAACAAACAGGATATTTGCGTATGCTGTAGACTGGAAACTGTGAAGTATCAGGCAGGAAAACAGTTCTTTGTAATAACAGGCATGGATGCAAAGTTTTGTAATAACAAACAGGATATTTGCATATGCTGTAGACTGGAACTGTATTGTATCAGGCAGGAAAACAGTTCTTTGTAATAACAGGCAGGGATGCAAAGCTTTGTAATAACAAACAGGATATCTGCATATGCTGTAGACTGGTACTTTAAGGAAACTTGCATAAACTGCAAAATGGTACTTTGTAGAAACAAACAGGATGTTTGCATAGACTGCAATTGGAACTTTGTAGTATCAGGAAACAAGCAAGCAAAAGTACCTGAATCAGTCCTTAGGAAATAAAGTTTTAGGCAAGTTCAATTGCCAGCAATTCAGTCCAAAAATGAAACACAGTACCAAGGAATTATCCAGAAGAGAAGTCAGTATTTGAAACAGAAGTAAGGAACCAGGAAATCCAAGATAACTGTATTTCTCACAGGAAACAGGAGCAGAGAGTGTTTCAGAGTATCACTCTTAATGTGAAAGCACCACATTGTAAACAAAGCTCCCAGATGAAGGCAGGCTGCTGATTAAATGATTTCTTTCAGCTGGCAAGCAGGTGGAGCCAGAGAGCCAAAGTTGCAGCAAACAGAAAATCACAATATTCCTTCCCTGTGATCAAGCCATCTGGTGGCATAGTGGTAAAACAACAGCTGCAGAAATAGAGACAGGTCCCAGGTTCAATTCCAGGCTGAACCCTGACAGGCTGTTAGCGCCGCCCCCCTTAAAAATTTATTTTTTATTTTTAAATATACAGTATTTTTCTGTGTATATCTGGTTATTGTTTGAAATATATATATATATATATATATATATATATATATATATATATATATATATATATATATATATATATATATATATATATATATATATTTAGTATAACACACAGAGAAAACCCTGCACTCACTAGCAAGCTCACAGCTAAGATTTAAAAGCAAAAATGGAAAGGTTAGTTACTACTTCTGGCCAAATGGGACAAGCCCAGGTACCACGTCAAGCCACACAATGCAAGCTCTCAAAACAAACTGGGAACAAGGGAAGGGTGCAGAGGCTTATGTAATCACCCCAGTAATATACAAAACATGGAAGGGGACTGCACTCCTAGACCGGACCGGGTACACATCCCATGACCCTGCAACATGCTCAGCCCTCAGTGGCACTCACAAGAAGCTGTGCTGTCACCAGAGTCACAGGCTGGTTAACCCCAGACAGGTCTGGGTGCAAGAACCATAGGGGAAATTACAAAACAAATTAATACAACACACAGAGAAAACCCTGCACTCACTAGCAAGTTCACAGCTAGATTTAAAAGCAAAAATGGAAAGGTTAGTTACCGCATCTGGTCAAATGGGACAAGCCCAGGTACCACGTCAAGGCCCTTTCCAATACCTGGGACCCTAAAACAGCCACACAATGCAAGCTCTCAAATCCAAACAAACTGGGAACAAGGGAAGGGTGCACAGGCTTATGTAATCAGTATCACCCCAGGAATATACAAAACACAGAAGGGGTCTGGGTGCAAGAACCATAGGGGAAATTACAAAACAAATTAATACAACACACAGAGAAAAACCTTTGTGTGTTATATTCTAAGTGAACATTGGAATATAAAATATTTGCATTAAAGGGACAGTTCACCCAAAATTTTTCTCCCCTTTAAATTGTTCCCAATTATTCATTTTACCTACTGGAGTGTTTTTAATTGTTTACAAGTAGTTCCTTTACCCCTATTTTGTCATTTGAAATAGCTGATTTAGCCTGTGGTATCCCAACCTATACTGAAAATTTCTATACTGGAGTATATTCTATTGAATAGCCTAAGTAAACACAGCCAGCAGAAGAGATTACACTCTCAGTGGGGGGCATGATAGTTAAAGGGACAGTAAACCTTAAAATTAATGTTATATAATTCTGCACATAGTGCAGAATTATATAACATTATAGTAGCCAAACATTAAAAAACATAATTGTACCCTATTAATTTAAAAAAACAAACGCTGTTTCACAGACCCGCTCTCTGCTCTCTGCTGAGCGGGTCTGTTATATTTAGTCAGCGCATCAGGCCAGCTGTATAGTCACAGCCCGGTACAATAGGGTACAATTATATTTTTTAATGTTTGGCTACTACAATGTTATATAATTCTGCACTATGTGCATAATTATATAACATTATTTTTAAGGTTTACTGTCCCTTTAAGTAATAAAATTATAATTTTCAATTGTTCTCTCTAAGTATTGAACTTTGGTTTTCTAGACAAATATAAGATAAGGAAGCAAGTCTGTGTACATAAAAGTGATAACATAATGCGATCTGATATTACCTGAAGCTCAACCCATTGTAATAGGCTGTGGTTTAAAAGCACAAAACCAGCAACTTCATATACACAAATAAACCGAAACATGCAATTTCTCATAAATGTTTTACTCTGCCGCTGGTATAACAAGTCATTGAAAATACATTCATATAAAAACAATTTTACAGTGTACTGTCCCTTTAAACACATGGTAAAAAAAACATTATTAAAAATTACAGGGACTTCCGAGAGGCGGAGCTACAGAACGGCAGCAGAGGAGCAGAGCTCCGGCTTAAGCGGTGCAAAAAACAACAAAAAAAACAGTTTTTAAGCTCCCACGGCTCTCCCTTGCAAGTTGGCTGCCTCCAGTACATCAGGGCAGCATAGACTTGCGGGATTTTATCGTGGAGGGTTATTCCATCACCCTCGCCAAGGAAGGTAACAAACGGCGGTGCATCGAGCGCAAAGAGCCGGCGCCATCTTAAAAAAAAGAAAACATGCAAGATCGGAGAGGAGATCATACCCTTTAGCTACAGTTACAAGCCGGATCTCACTGACAGTCGCGGACATTGGGACCGAAGTGTCAAAACATAGCGGTAAAGTAAACTGACTAGACAAGCAAAAGACAAGCAGTATATCTCCCCCCTGACTCCCGATCACAGAACACCTCCCCACGTGGCACTAAGATCTGCGCCACGATAGCAGAAAGTAAACAGGAAACGACTTAGTAGTGAACGGCTAAAAGAGACTTTGAAGCAGATAATTACTGGGCAAAAGCACGAACGGGACGTTTCTTATACACCCCAATCTGGCCTTAGAGCTACGATTATCTATCTATAAGGGCCTTTTGGGGAAGACTAAAAGGACTACTAAGGAAAAACCTCACAAAGTTATCAAAGGGTGCCTGAGCTGTATAAGTCATTCTGTGAGCGGGTGAAAGGAAGGGATAGAGTGGAGAGAGAGGAAGAGACACAGGGGGTTCTGCTTGACTAAGAGAGAGATGGACATAAAAAAGCATATATCCCTGTTAAATACGCACCATGATACTTAATCCAGCACCTACTATCAATTGAAAGCAATAAAAATTATGTACCAGACCTCTAGTTCACCAGCTTGATTCTAACACTCAGACCCTCTCTTGCTATGATAAGGGGCGACCTAACTTAATCAAACTCTGCAAGACTATGCACTCTTTTGGGGAGTCCTGAGGAATTTGACTACATTAAAGATTGTGGAGAGCGAAGTTTAGACAGGTGTATGCAGAGATATTATACCAGCTTTGCCAAGACCACTGGCAACATGGCGAACAGACAGAAAACCCAAGATCGCAGGATGAAGCATTCGGCAGAGGCTCAAGCTGTAGACAACATTTCAGGAGACTTGAATGATGCTCAAATACAAGACTTTCACCCAATTGTCACACAAATTTCAGCTCTTTTTTTGCCGAAAATGGAGCAACTCCAGACAGGATTAGATTCACTCTCCTCAGAGTTTAAAAGCTTTACATCCAGACTGCAACATGTAGAGCAGAGAGTAGGAGACGAGGAGATCAGACAGCGGGAAACATCAGCAAAAGTCACATCTTTAGAAGCTCAAAACAAGTTACTAGCTGACAAGATAGATGACTTAGAAAACCGATCTCGTCGTAACAACTTGCGAGTTGTTGGGCTGCCAGAAAGTGTCTCCAGTGCAGATCTAATTGCTTTTGCAGAAAACACCCTACCTACATTACTAAAGCTTAGCCTGGAGGATACTCCATGTATTGCTGAGAGAGCCCATAGAGTGGGTAACAATAATTAGAGCCAGCAAAGTCCTATGGGGCCCAGACAAGTTATGATATGCTATCTCAACTTCAAAGACAAAATCATGATCCTTAGAGCGTATCGTCAACATTCACCTCTACTCTATGAAGGTCAGAAAATTTTGATATTTCAAGACTATTCAGCAGAGATCTCCAGAAGGAGTAAAGAATTCTCACCGTACTGCAAGACACTGCTGGAGGCAGGGCACTCAGTTTCATTGATGTTCCCAGCAAAACTCCGACTTCAAACCAAGCAAGGAACTAAATTTTTTGCAGATCCTAAGCAACTCAGGAACTTTCTGAGACAAGAAGAAATGGACAAAGACAAAGATGATTGAGAGCCATTATCCATTCTTAAGAGATCCAGAGATTAGATAGAGGTCAATTTAAGAGCTCAATTATCTCAGTTAGGGTGGGAGGGGAAGACTCAGCTACTCTTATAAGTGGGAAAGATTTAAGTGAGAAAACATCAGATACTCCCTGACAGAGGCCTTATTTCACCCATACATCATGGTCAAGGATAAGTATCAAACCTAGACACATACCTCACAACCTAGTAACCCCAGGGAATATAGTTGCTAATTCCATTTTTTTTAAGCATTTCCCCAACTCGTTAGATTCGATAGGTATCACGGACCCACCCAAAGAAGTTAAGATAGGGGGCTGGTACAGGATTAGATTAAGATAGGTGGGATTGGACAAAGAATGTCAATCCGGTCAGTTATAAGTTATAAACAGTTTGTTCAAGATGTTTTTTACAGATTGTGGTTTTCTTTGTCATTGTTTGATGTTATTAATGTAAGCTCTCTCGTTCAAGTCACAGGTGCCTCCCCTCTCTCCCCGAGGTTGCAAAGTGAACAGAGGACCCTAAAGCCTAAACTACGGAATCTACCCAGAGCAGGTGAAAACTCGCCTTCTCTAGCCAATTTATCTCTAGCCAACCCAGGTAACGGTAAGCTACAGAATTGCACACTCTTTAAAAAAACAGGACAATGACAACCAATTTACATATAGTAAGTTGGAATGTAGGGGGTATAACATCACTGCAGAAACGCAGGGCCATCCTTAGATACTTAAAGCTGAAGAAAACAGACATAGCCATTCTAGAAGAGACACACCTCACTAGAGTAGAACATCAAAAATTACAACAGGGTTGGGTTGGTTGGGAGAGGTGATTTACATGGCATACGAGCAGAGTAGAGCCAGAGGAATAGCAATACTCTTCAGAAAAGATTTATCAAACTCCATTTCCAAAACACTTATTGACCCCAACGGGAGATACCTCATGATATAGCTAGAAGTAATGGCCTCCTCATTCATACTGATAGGTTTATATGGTCCCCAAATGCAGAAGCAGACCTTTTGGTGTGACCTGCAGGTTAAAGTCATTCAGTTCTCTTCGCTGCCTTTGGTAATAGGGGGAGATTTTAATATAGCACCCCAGACCCCAGCGGATAGATTCCATAACCCTGAGAAACCAAAAGTGAGACCCAAAACCACCCATAATTCTAAAAAAGAATCAAACATACTACGCACTCTCATGAGAGGTTTAAATATTCAAGATGTATGGAGAGCCAGGCACCCTGAACACAGGGATTACACCTGCATGTCAATGACGAACGATACTCTTTCGAGACTAGACTATTTCTTACTCTCCACTGAAATATGCCCTAGCGTATTAGACGCTGTAATAGACCCCATAACAGTCTCTGACCATGCACCAATAGCCTTGAGAATTCAGTGTGGAATACAAAATAGAAAAGCTAACAAATGGGTGTTCCCCAGAAATCTATATAAAGATCCTAATTTTTTTAGACACCTTCTGGGAGAAGGGCAGACGTATAAGACTCAAATGAAGCACACATAAGTAACCCCCTCCTGTTCTGGGAAGCTGCGAAAGCAGTTCTAAGAGGGGCCATTTCTGCATACACAGCAGGTGTAAAGATGAAATCCAAAGCGAAATCTGATCTCCTCCTAAGATAAATAATTAACGCAAGGAATAGATACTTAAGACAACCAACAACCCAAAATAGGCTGAAGTATAAAGAGATTAAAACGACTAGGGATAATTACCTTTTCCAACAGGCAAACAATCTATACTCCAAAACACAAGCTAAGTTCTATAGATTTGGAAATAAAACAGGCAAACTCTTAGCTAACATAACTAAGCTCACAAAAAAAAAGACCACGATCTTAGCAATTAAGAAAAAGGGCGCAGTCCACACTGAGGAAAGAGAGATTCAAGAAACATTTATAGACTTTTATAAAGATCTCTATGGCCCACAACAAATTTACCCAGATAATCAATCACGATTTTGGCAAACTATAGACCTCCCAAGGGTAGAACAACAACAACTAGACGCTCTGAACAGTAAAATAACACAAGGAGAAATCCTAGACACCGTCAAAACATTAAATCTTGAAAAAACCCCGGGACCAGACGGGCTCCCGGCGGAATTTTATAAGATATTAGGACTAGAGATTTGCCCACCCTTAGAAAATTTATACAATGGCATCTTAGAAAACACAGTCGACCCCTCGGTGAGACTAGCAGAGGCAAACATTAGTATTATACATAAGGAGGGAAGGGACCCTCTACTACCACATTCGTATGATCCTATTTCTCTGCTAAATCAGGATTATAAAATACTGACAAAAATTTTGGCCAGTAGGCTAGCTTTAATTCTTCCTAGTATAATACATAAAGATCAAACGGGCTTTGTCAAGGGCAGATCAGCAGTTCTTAACATTAGAAAAGTGCAGACAGTAATACAGCATTATTGGACAATTACACAAGACAGCACTAAAGGGAAAGGGCACAGAGAGGCGGCCTTATTAATGATAGACGTGGAAAAAGCTTTTCATAAGGTATTATGGGAACATCTCTTCACCACACTTGGGAAGGTGGGAATACAGGGAGCTTTTATCAAAGCAGTCCAGAACTTATACCGAGCCCCACAAGCTTCTTTGATAATTAATGGAACAATAACACAACCTTTCAGACTCTTTAGAGGGACGCGTCAGGGATGCCCCCTATCCCCACTTCTGTTTGACATTGCTATAGAGCCCATGGAAGATTAGACAACAACTAGAAGGCCTCAGAATAGGAGACTCTACACTCCATCTAAACCTGTTTGCAAATTATATGATCCTGTTTATTCAGGACCCTAGGAAAAATATACCCATGGTTATGAATGTGCTGGAGGAGTTTAGCGCCATATCCGGATATACAATTAACACAGATAAGACAGAATTGATCTGGTTACTCAATAGGGGAGATAAACATATTCCAGGGTTTGATTTCAGGGTAGTAGAGGAGAATTTCAAATATCTAGGCATTTTCCTGCACATAAATCCGAGTAAATGGTACTCTATTAATTACACGCCCTTATTGAAAAAACTAAAAGCTATGGTTAACACCTGGAGGCAGCTACCGATCTCTCTTTCGGGTAGAATAGGACTCATAAAAATAGTCTACTTTCCTAAACTTCTATATCTTTTTCAGACGGTTCCCGGAATTCTTAAGAAATCAGACTTAAAGGTCATAACACAGATGGTTTTGGGGTTTGTCTGGAGTAATAAAAAACATAGAGTCAGCTATTTAAAACTCACGGCTTCTAGAGATAAGGGAGGATTAGCACTTCCGAACTTTGAATTATATAGTTGGGCAGCTCAGGGGAAGTTTGCAGTCGACTGGTTTACAGGACAGGAAAAGTTCACTGACCCAATCTTAGAAAGTACTCTAATTCAGCCTTGGTCAATTAAAATGATACCCCATATGACACAAACACAGGCGAACAAATGGGTGAGTGGTTTTGACATACTGAGTCAACCTGCTAGGGCCTGGAGGCTCATAAGCAAGTGGTTAGGTGCTAAACATAGAATCATACACCTTCTACCATGGCATGGAAACCCGGAGTTTCCTGCTGGAATTACCTCCAGGGTATTTAGACTTTGGAGAGACAAAGGTTTACACATGGTAGGTCAGACATTAATGGAAGATGGGAAAACTATGTTAACATTTGAAGCTTTACAAAATAGATTTGATCTGCCCAGAACACATCATTACGCATACCTACAGGCCAGACACTATCTACACTCCCTCTTAGAGACAACTGAGTGCTCAGAACAGACACAAATCCGACAAATTATAGATCTGGCTGCAAAGGGGATCACCTCTATCTCACCTATATATAAAAGACTATTGGCACCCATAAATGTAAAATGCATAGACAAAATAATGGCAATATGGGGGCCTATGCTAGGAGGGGAATTACCAGAGGAGGTGTTCACTAAGAGTATCAGCAGGATCAAAACAGCTACCCTATCCTCAGCCTTGAGGGAGTCTCACTTTAAACTCTTACAGAATATCTACATAACCCCAAATAAATTTCAACACTGGAAGACAGAAAGGGAAAACAAATGCCCTAAATGTGGGTCCCAAGAAGCAGACACAGTACACATGATCTGGAGTTGCCCTCATGTAGTTAGGTTTTGGAAAATGCTGGAACATTGGTTGTGCACCAAGATGTCTCTTTCAGGTTCCACGCTGACTTTGCAAGGTATAGTGCTGCTTAATATTAAAAATATTCCAAGATCACAGAAGGTGTGTACTCATAATATAATACTCATTGCCAGAAACCTGATATTTCAGAACTGGTTGAAACGAAATCCACCTACTGTTCCACAGTTAAGGAATGCTATATTAAAGCAGTTATTTGTTGAACAATCTGATGGATTGGGAGACACAATGAATAGGGTCAAATCTTTCCTTACTAAGTGGGAGCCTTACTTACATTACCTAGAGACACGAGAAGTATCATCATTGCTCCTTTTAGAAATACTGACTATATCCTTAACGCGAGGCTAAGAGGCGAGGAACTATATGTTTAGGGTCAACACCTCGGGGGGAGGCAACAGGAGAGGCACCGAGCGGAGAGCGGCACATTGTAAGTTTGTCTGTTTATTTTACATTTTATATATATTAATGTTGAAAAATTGAGATGGCTACCACAGGTCCCAACATGGACTCCCTTAGGTATGAGTTAATGCCTAGGAACACAAATTTAGTCCTTTTCTTTCTTAAACATTGTCATTAACAACTTTTTGTTTGCAAAGAATTTTGTATGTACCATGAATGCTTTGTTCTTATTGTATTGGTCTCTCAACCTGTGGTGGTGATCAGAAAAATAAAAATATTTAAAAAAATAAATAAATTATATATATATATCAAGCGAAAGTATTGCACAGGCAATTAGCACTTCTAGGCAATGTGCTAATTGCCTGTGCAATATATATATATATATATATATATATATATATATATATATATATATATTCATTATAGCCCTTTCCAGTCAAACACCTTGTCATATATCATATACATTTTAACCCTTATAATATTTTTTTTATTAATTTCTGTATGAATAATTTTTTTTATCAGAAACTGTATATATGAGTATAACACTTTATTTTAATGTTTCATTTTGACTTCCATGTCCCTTTAATGCATTATTAAAAATACACACCTAGATTACGAGTTTTGTGTTAACAGGGGTGCGGTGCTAACGAGCAGTTTTCCCTCACCGCTCACCTACAGACAACGCTGGTATTACGGGTTTTTAGAAACCCGGTGTTAGCCGCAGAAAAGTGAGCGGAGAGCAAAATGTTGCTCCACATCTCACCTCAATACCAGCGCTGCTTACGGTAGTGGCGAGCTGGCAAAACTTGCTCATGCACGATTTCCTCATAGGAATCAATGGGGCAGAGCCTGCTGAAAAAAAACCTAACACCTGCAAAAAAGCAGTGTTCAGCTCTTAACGCAGCCCCATTGATTCCTATGGGGAAACAAAAGTTATGTCTACACCTAACACCCTAACATGAACCCCGAGTCTACACACCCCTAATCTTACACTTATTAACCCCTAATCCGCCACCCCCAACATCGCAGACACCTACATTATATTTATTAACCACTAATCTGCCGTCCCCAATGTCGCCGCCACCTACCTACACTTATTAACCCCTAATCTGCCACCCCCAACGTCGCCACCACTATAATAAAGTTATTAACCACTAAACTTAAGTCTTACCCTAACCCTAACACCCCCTAACTTAAATATAATTTAAATAAATCTAAACAAAATAACTACAATTAACTAAATTATTTCTATTTAAAACTAAATACTTACCTATAAAATAAACCCTAAGATAGCTACAATATAACTAATAGTTACATTGTAGCTAGCTTAGGGTTTATTTTTATTTTACAGGCAACTTTGTATTTATTTTAACTAGGTACAATAGTTATTAAATAGTTATTAACTATTTAATAGCTACCTAGTTAAAATAAATTCAAATTTACCTGTAAAATAAATCCTAACCTAAGTTACAATAACACCTAACACTACACTATAATTAAATTAATTACCTAAACTAAATACAATTAAATACAATTATCTAAAGTACGAAAACCCCCCCACTAAATTACAGAAAATAATAAAATAATTAAAAGTTTTTTAAACTATTTACACCTAATCTAATCCCCCTAATAAAATAAAAAGCCCCCCAAAATAATAAAAAGCCTCACCCTATACTAAATTACAAATAGCCCTTAAAAGGGCCTTTTGCGGGGCATTGCCCCAAAGTAATCAGCTCTTTTACCTGTAAAAAAAAGTACAATACCCCCCAACATTAAAACCCACCACCCACACACCCAACCCTACTCTAAAACCCACCCAATACCCCCGTAATAAAACCTAACACTAATCCCTTGAAGATCACCCTACCTTGAGAAGTCTTCACCCAACCGGGCCGAAGTCCTCAACGATGCCTGGCAGAAGTGGTCCTCCAGACAGGCAGAAGTCTTCATCGAAGCCGGGAAGAAGAGGTCCTCCAGACGGGCAGAAGTCTTCATCCAGGCGGCATCTTCTATCTTCATCCATCCGGCGCTGAGCGACTCCATCTTCAAGACATCTGACGTGGAGCATCCTCTTCAAACAAAGTCCAACTGAAGAATGAAGGTTCCTTTAAATGACGTCATCCAAGATGGCGTCCCTGGAATTCCGATTTAGCTGATAGAATTCTATCAGCCAATCAGAATTAAGGTAGAAAAAATCCTATTGGCTGATGCAATCAGTTAATAGAATGACAGCTCAATCCTATTGGCTCATTGGATCAGCCAATAGGATTGAACTTCAATCCTATTGGCTGATTGCATCAGCTAATAGGATTTTTTCTACCTTAATTCTGATTGGCTGATAGAATTCTATCAGCCAATCGGAATTGAAGGGACGCCATCTTGGATGATGTCATTTAAAGGAACCTTCATTCTTCAGTTGGATGCTCCTCGTCGGATGTCTTGAAGATGGAGCCGCTCCATGCCAGGTGGATGAAGATAGAAGATGCCACCTGGATGAAGACTTCGGCCCGTCTGGAGGACCTCTTCTTCCCGGCTTTGATGAAGACTTCTGCCCGTCTGGAGGACCACTTCTGCCGGCTTCGTTGAGGACTTTGGCCCAGTTGGGTGAAGACTTCTCATGGTAGGGTGATCTTCAAGGGGTTAGTGTTAGGTTTTATTAAGGGGGTATTGGGTGGGTTTTAGAGTAGGGTTGGGTGTGTGGGTGGTGGGTTTTAATGTTGGGGGGTATTGTTTATTTTTTTTACAGGTAAAATAGCTGATTACTTTAGGGTAATGCCCCGCAAAAGGCCCTTTTAAGGGCTATTTGTAATTTAGTATAGGGTAGGACTTTTTATTAGTTTGGGGGGCTTTTTTATTTTATTAGGTTGATTAGATTAGGTGTAATTAGTTTAAAAAACTTGTAATTATTTTATTATTTTCTGTAATTTAGTGGGGGGGTTCGGACTTTAGATAATTTTTTTAAATTGTATTTAATTGTATTTAGTTTAGGTACTTAATTTAATTATAGTGTAGTGGTAGGTGTAATTGTAACTTAGGTTAGGATTTATTTTACAGGTAAATTTGAATTTATTTTAACTAGGTAGCTATTAAATAGTTAATAACTATTTAATAACTATTGTACCTAGTTAAAATAAATACAAAGTTGCCTGTAAAATAAAAATAAACCCTAAACTAGCTACAATGTAACTATTAGTTATATTGTAGCTATCTTAGGGTTTATTTTTTAGGTAATTATTTAGCTTTAAATAGGAATAATTTAGTGAATTGTAGTTATTTTATTTAGATTTATTTTAATTTTATTTAAGTTAGGGGGTGTTAGGGTTAGGGTTAGACTTAGATTTAGGGGTTAATACATTTAATATGTAGATGCGGGAGTGCGGCGGTTTAGGGGTTAATATATTTTTTATAGTGGCGGCAATGTCCGGTTCGGCAGATTAGGGGTTAATTTATTTTTTGTTAGTGTTTGCGATGTGAGGGGGGGGGCTCGGTTTAGGGGTTAATAGGTAGTTTATGGGTGTTAGTCTATTTTTTAGCACTTTAGCTAAGAGTTTTATACCACGGCGGTAGCTACTGACTTTTAAATGCGGTATCAGTCTTGACAGGAGAGGCTGTACCGCTTACTTTTTGGAAGACTCGTAATACCGGTGTTATGCAAGTCCCATTGAAAATATAGGATACGCAATTGACGTAAGTTCATTTGCTGTATTTTTGAGTCTGACCAAAAAAGTGAGCAGTACACCTGTCATTTCAAGACTCCTAATACCAGTGGGCGTTAAAAAGCAGCGTTGGGACCTCGCACAACTCATAATCTAGCCGACAGGCTTTCAAACATTCAAAGAATATTAAAACAGAAGTGGAAAAATAGTCATATTTCAAAATAGAAAATGGAATCAGAATTTTGCTTGTGCAAAGTAGATTTTTATTTATTTATCATTTTTATTACAAATTGTAAAAGAGAATATTACATTGTTGTTTTAATGTATCAGATTTTCAGAGCATTGCACATACAATACAGTGGTTGAGAAAGTCCATCTTTTCCAAGATCGATAAGTCCATATTGCTCTGTGTAATGTGGCTCGAGAGCCCATAGTCAGGAGATATATAAATTGTCTTGTATTTACTTAGATTTTATGTAACAAGTTTTTATAACCTTAGAAAAAATAAACAGTTATAGAATATCAATAACAATAACTTGAGTGCATGGAAATAATCATTGCAATGTACCACAATATCACAATATATAAATTGTTTAGTCTGAGTAAGCTGTCTATTATTAATTAGGCCTAGATTCCCAAATAAACATTATGTTATAATATTTGTCTCGGGTGTCAGATAGAAGCTATTTATATATTTATAACACTTTATTTTAATGTACTTATGTTGTGTTTTTTAACCCTTACACGTTATGCTAGGTCTTCAGTCGCACTAGCCAGACGAGCACTAATTATGTTTATGTTTGAAGCGCACCCTTTTACATTCAACTATAACGCGTGCATGTTTGCATAATTGCAATACTGCTTATTGCGACATACGCTAACTTTAGCATGCCTAGGATGTGAAGGGGTATGTATGAACTAAAACTTTCATGAAGATGCTTGTCTGAGTGATTTATTCTAATAATCATCATCCTGAAGATTTGTGATAAGAAACGGAACATCTAGAAATGATCATGATGTCCAAGCTCTGATTCTTTGTCGAAAGTTTCTAGGTAAAAGATATTCTATTGAACTGACTAATTACCACTACAAGGCTAGGAAATAGATAGAAATATTTCCTATTGTTAAACCTATAAAAATGTAATCTAAGAATATGTTTTTAAATTAACCTGTGTTCATAACTCAATTCAATAGCAACTAAACAAAACTAATAACTGACTCAAAATAAATCATATAAGTGGCCTAGGTCATAGTTCACTGTAGATGTGGGAGTTGCAAGGTCAGCATGTGTAATTTATTTAATTGTGATATTAAGGCAATTCAAAGAATCCTTATTTTGATTCCCTACTGAATTAAGGCAACCGTGAAGAAAACAATGTACAAAACCTCTTATGGTAGTAAGAGAGATAGGATTTTTTCAATACATTGCTGTTGTAGCTCATATAGAAAATCTGTTTTACTAGCTCTCACAACACTAATGCAGCTACATTTACTGTAACAGCATTATGATTATACAAACACATAAGAGGGCTATCCCAATGTAGTGACCCCATCACTACAATGTGTGGCTTAATTGTTATCTGTGAATTTAACTGTTAGGTAGGAAACATCATATCTTGAGTATTTTCAGTGCTTTATTTCCACATCTATATATATATATATTAAAGAAAGTTACCAGCGCTCAGTTGTTCCACAAACAGATAGGTAAATGTAGTGATATATTTAAGAAGACGTTTGTAAGTATCCTGTCTAAGAGATATGTAGATCTGGGATGTGTATGTTCCCTGTACAACTCTTAATAAACTTGGTTGGTGTAGGTATTGAGCTGCATGAATGTATACGATTCAGTGTACCCCTGACACTGATAGAAAAATTACATACAAGAGAAATGGACTACCTTTGTGAGATTAAGGTCACCTATCGACATTTCTCTTGTATGTAATATATATAGATATATATATATATATATATATATATATATATATATATATATATATATATATATATATATATAATATATATATATATATATATATATAAAGACATATATATATGTCTGTGTGTGTGTGTGTATATATATATATATATATATATATATATATATATATACAGGGAGTGCAGAATTATTAGGCAAGTTGTATTTTTGAGGATTAATTTTATTATTGAACAACAACCATGTTCTCAATGAACCCAAAAAACTCATTAATATCAAAGCTGAATAGTTTTGGAAGTAGTTTTTAGTTTGTTTTTAGTTATAGCTATTTTAGGGGGATATCTGTGTGTGCAGGTGACTATTACTGTGCATAATTATTAGGCAACTTAACAAAAAACAAATATATACCCATTTCAATTATTTATTTTTACCAGTGAAACCAATATAACATCTCAACATTCACAAACATTTCTGACATTCAAAAACAAAACAAAAACAAATCAGTGACCAATATAGCCACCTTTCTTTGCAAGGACACTCAAAAGTCTGCCATCCATGGATTCTGTCAGTGTTTTGATCTGTTCACCATCAACATTGCGTGCAGCAGCAACCACAGCCTCCCAGACACTGTTCAGAGAGGTGTACTGTTTTCCCTCCTTGTAAATCTCACATTTGATGATGGACCACAGGTTCTCAATGGGGTTCAGATCAGGTGAAAAAGGAGGCCATGTCATTAGATTTTCTTCTTTTATACCCTTTCTTGCCAGCCACGCTGTGGAGTACTTGGACGCGTGTGATGGAGCATTGTCCTGCATGAAAATCATGTTTTTCTTGAAGGATGCAGACTTCTTCCTGTACCACTGCTTGAAGAAGGTGTCTTCCAGAAACTGGCAGTAGGACTGGGAGTTGAGCTTGACTCCATCTTCAACCCGAAAAGGCCCCACAAGCTCATCTTTGATGATACCAGCCCAAACCAGTACTCCACCTCCACCTTGCTGGCGTCTGAGTCGGACTGGAGCTCTCTGCCCTTTACCAATCCAGCCACGGGCTCATCCATCTGGCCCATCAAGACTCACTCTCATTTCATCAGTCCATAAAACCTTAGAAAAATCAGTCTTGAGATATTTCTTGGCCCAGTCTTGACGTTTCAGCTTGTGTGTCTTGTTCAGTGGTTGTCGTCTTTCAGCCTTTCTTACCTTGGCCATGTCTCTGAGTATTGCACACCTTGTGCTTTTGGGCACTCCAGTGATGTTGCAGCTCTGAAATATGGCCAAACTGGTGGCAAGTGGCATCTTGGCAGCTGCACGCTTGACTTTTCTCAGTTCATGGGCAGTTATTTTGCGCCTTGGATTTTCCACATGCTTCTTGCGACCCTGTTGACTATTTTGAATGAAACGCTTGATTGTTCGATGATCACGCTTCAGAAGCTTTGCAATTTTAAGAGTGCTGCATCCCTCTGTAAGATATCTCACTATTTTTTACTTTTCTGAGCCTGTCAAGTCCTTCTTTTGACCCATTTTGCCAAAGGAAAGGAAGTTGCCTAATAATTATGCACACCTGATATAGGGTGTTGATGTCATTAGACCACACCCCTTCTCATTACAGAGATGCACATCACTTAATATGCTTAATTGGTAGTAGGCTTTCGAGCCTATACAGCTTGGAATAAGACAACATGCATAACGAGGATGATGTGGTCAAAATACTCATTTGCCTAATAATTCTGCACTCCCTGTATATATATATATAATATAAAATAATATAATATTAGATCACAGGAGAGCACTCTCACTTAGAAAGACAGCTGCCAGGGTGCTAGTACAAAATAGATAATGGTAACAAAAAACTTGCACCCGCTGGTCTTTTTAAACACACTATTTTACTGTGAAAAGTAGTAACATAACAGGGACAAAATATTCCCTTACTCAGAGATATTTTGTCCCCGAAACGTTACTACTTTTCACAGTAAATGAGTGTGTTTAAAAAGACCAGCGAGTGCAAGTTTTTTGTTACCATTATCTATTTTGTGCTAGCACCCTGGCAGCTGTCTTTCTAAGTGAGAGTGCTCTCCTGTGATCTAATATTATATTTTATATATATATATATATATATATATATATACACACACAGACATATATATATATATATATATATATATATATATATATATATGTAGTATAAATACAAGTTTAAATAAAACAATCACAATTGTACTGAGTTAAACACGGATTAATAACTTGTTCAATATTTTATCTCCATTTTCCCACCATGTCACCGATAATAGCTGTCAATAATCAAAAACTAGACATGTGCACGGCTAAAAAATTCGGTTCGTTTTCGGTTTGGATCGATTCGGACTTTTCGAATTTCGTTTTGGATTTATTCGGATTCGGCTGAATTCGGTTCTATTCCGTTCCGAAATTCGGTATGTTTTTAGTACACTAACACCCATTTAGTACACTAAGTCACTAACTCCCATAAACTACCTATGAACCACTAAACCGAGGCCCCCCCACATCGCAAACCCTATAATAACATTATTTAACCCCTAATCTGCCGATCGGATATCGCCGCAACCTACATTATAGCTATTAACCCCTAATCTGCTGTCCCTAACACCGCCGACCCCTACATTATAGTTATTAACCCCTAATCTGCACCCCCCAACGTCGCCGCAATCTAACTACAAGTATTAACCCCTAATCTGCCGACCCGATATCGCCGCCACCTACATTATAACTATTAACCCCTAATCTGCTGTCCCTAACACCGCCGACCCCTACATTATAGTTATTAACCCCTAATCTGCCTCCCCCAACGTCGCCGCAATCTAACTACAAGTATTAACCCCTAATCTGCCGACCCGATATCGCCGCCGCCTACATTATAGCTATTAACCCCTAATCTGCTGTCCCTAACACCGCCGACCCCTACATTATAGTTATTAACCCCTAATCTGCCCCCCCCATCGTCGCCGCAATCTAACTACAAGTATTAACCCCTAATCTGCCGACCCGATATCGCCGCCGCCTACATTATAGCTATTAACCCCTAATCTGCTGTCCCTAACACCGCCGACCCCTACATTATAGTTATTAACCCCTAATCTGCCCCCCCCAACGTCGCCGCAATCTAACTACAAGTATTAACCCCTAATCTGCCGACCGCAAATCGCCGCCACTATAATAAATGTATTAACCCCTAAACCGCCGCACTCCCGCCTCGCAAACACTATAATACATTTTATTAACCCCTAATCTGCCCTCCCTAACATCGCCGCCACCTACCTACAATTATTAACCCCTAATCTCCCGCCCCCAACGTCGCCGCTACTATAATAAGGTTATTAACCCCTAAACCTAAGTCTAACCCTAACACTAACACCCCCTAACTTAAATATAATTTAAATAAAACGAAATAAGTTTACTATAGTTAAATAAATGAATCCTATTTAAAACTAAATACTTACCTGTAAAATAAACCCTAATATAGCTACAATATAACTAATAGTTACATTGTAGCTATTTTAGGATTTATTTTTATTTTACAGGCAACTTTGTATTTATTTTAACTAGGTACAATAGTTATTAAATAGTTAATAACTATTTAATAACTACCTAGCTAAAATAAATACAAATTTACCTGTAAAATAAATCCTAACCTAAGTTACAATTACACCTAACACTACACTATCATTAAATTAACTAAATAAATTAATCATATTTAAAACAAAATACTTACCAGTAAAATAAACCCTAAGATAGCTGCAATATAACTAATAGTTACATTGTAGCTATTTTAGCATTTATATTTATTTTACAGGCAACTTTGTATTTATTTTAACTAGGTACAAAAGCTATTAAATAGTTATTGACTAATTAATAGCTACCTAGTTAAAATAATTACAAAATTACCTGTAAAATAAATCCTAACCTAAGTTACAATTAAACCTAACACTACACTGTCATTAAATAAATTAACTACAAGTACCTACAATTATCTACAATTAAATAAACTAAAGTACAAAACCCCCCACTAAATTACAAAAAAAAACAAACACTAAATTACAAAAAATAAAAAAATATTACAAGAATTTTAAACTAATTACACCTAATCTAAGCCCCCTAATAAAATAACAAAGCCCCCCAAAATAAAAAAATGCCCTACCCTATAATAAATTACAAAAGTTAACAGCTCTATTACCTTACCAGCCCTGAACAGGGCCCTTTGCGGGGCATGCCCCAAAGAAAACAGCTCTTTTGCCTGTAAAAAAAAAACACAATCCCCCCCCCCACATTACAACCCACCACCCACATACCCCTACTCTAACCCAAACCCCCCTTAAATAAACCTAACACTACCCCCCTGAAGATCTCCCTACCTTGAGTCGTGTTCACCCAGCAGGGCCGAAGTCTTCATCCGATGGGGCAGAAGAGGACATCCAGACCGGCAGAAGTCTTCATCCAAGCGGGGCAAGAAGAGGTCTTCCATCCATCATACAAGTACCAAAATACAAACAAACACTAAATTACCAAAAATAATAAAATATTACAATAATTTTAAACTAATTACACCTAATCTAAGCCCCCGACTAGCTATTAATATAGCTTCAATATAACTAATAGTTACATTGTAGCTATTTTAGGATTTATATTTATTTTACAGGCAACTTTGTATTTATTTTAACTAGGTACAATAGCTATTAAATAGTTAATAACTATTTAATAACTACCTAGCTAAAATAAATACAAATTTACCTGTAAAATAAATCATAACCTAAGTTACAATTACACCTAACACTACACTATCATTAAATTAACTAAATAAATGAATCCTATATAAAACTAAAGACTTACCTGTAAAATAAACCCTAATATAGCTGCAATATAACTAATAGTTACATTGTAGCTATTTTAGCATTTATATTTATTGTACAGGCAACTTTGTATTTATTTTAACTAGGTTCAATAGCTATTAAATAGATATTGACTATTTAATAGCTACCTAGTTAAAATAATTACAAAATTACCTGTAAAATAAATCCTAACCTAAGTTACAATTAAACCTAACACTACACTATCATTAAATAAATTAACTACAAGTACCTACAATTAAATACAATTAAAAAAACTAAACTAAGGTACAACCCCCCCCCCACTAAATTACAAAAAATAAAAAAATATTACAAGAATTTTAAACTAATTACACCTAATCTAAGCCCCCTAATAAAATAACAAAGCCCCCCAAAATAAAAAAAAATGCCCTACCCTATACTAAATTACAAAAGTTAACAGCTCTATTACCTTACCAGCCCTGAACAGGGCCTTTTGCGGGGCATGCCCCAAAGAAAACAGCTCTTTTGCCTGTAAAAAAAACCACAATACCCCCCCCCCACATTACAACCCACCACCCACATACCCCTACTCTAACCCAAACCCCCCTTAAATAAACATAACACTACCCCCCTGAAGATCTCCCTACCTTGAGTCGTGTTCACCCAGCCGGGCCGAAGTCTTCATCCGATGGGGCAGAAGAGGACATCCAGACCGGCAGAAGTCTTCATCCAAGCGGGGCAAGAAGAGGCCTTCCATCCATCAGAAAAGTACAAAAAAACAAACAAACACTAAATTAGCAAGAATAATAAAATATTACAATAATTTTAAACTAATTACACCTAATCTAAGCCCCCTACTAGCTATTAATATAGCTACAATATAACTAATACTTACATTGTAGCTATTTTAGGATTTATATTTATTTTACAGGCAACTTTGTTTTTATTTTAACTAGGTACAATAGCTATTAAATAGTTAATAACTATTTAATAACTACCTAGCTAAAATAAATACAAATTTACCTGTAAAATAAACCCTAACCTAAGTTACAATTACACCTAACACTACACTGTCATTAAATTAACTAAATAAATTAATCCTATATAAAACTAAATACTTACCTGTAAAATAAACCCTAATATAGCTACAATATAACTAATAGTTACATTGTAGCTATTTTAGCATTTATATTTATTTTACAGGCAACTTTGTATTTATTTTAACTAGGTACAATAGCTATTAAATAGATATTTACTGTTTAATAGCTACCTAGTTAAAATAATTACAAAATTACCTGTAAAATAAATCCTAACCTAAGTTACTATTAAACCTAACACTACACTATCATTAAAAAAATTAACTACAAGTACCTACAATTAAATACAATGAAATAAACTAAACTAAAGTACAAAAAAAACAAACACTAAATTACAAAAAATAAAAACAATTACAAGAATTTTAAACTAATTACACCTAATCTAAGCCCCCTAATAAAATAACAAAGCCCCCCAAAATAAAAAAATGCCCTACCCTATACTAAATTACAAAAGTAATCAGCTCTATTACCTTACCAGCCCTGAACAGGGCCTTTTGCGGGGCATGCCCCAAAGAAAACAGCTCTTTTGCCTGTAAAAAAAAAAACACAACCCCCCCCCCACATTACAACCCACCACCCACATACCCCTACTCTAACCCAAACCCCCCTTAAATAAACCTAACACTACCCCCCTGAAGATCTCCCTACCTTGAGTCGTGTTCACCCAGCAGGGCCGAAGTCTTCATCCGATGGGGCAGAAGAGGACATCCAGACCGGCAGAAGTCTTCATCCAAGCGGGGCAAGAAGAGGTCTTCCATCCATCATACAAGTACCAAAATACAAACAAACACTAAATTACCAAAAATAATAAAATATTACAATAATTTTAAACTAATTACACCTAATCTAAGCCCCCGACTAGCTATTAATATAGCTTCAATATAACTAATAGTTACATTGTAGCTATTTTAGGATTTATATTTATTTTACAGGCAACTTTGTATTTATTTTAACTAGGTACAATAGCTATTAAATAGTTAATAACTATTTAATAACTACCTAGCTAAAATAAATACAAATTTACCTGTAAAATAAATCATAACCTAAGTTACAATTACACCTAACACTACACTATCATTAAATTAACTAAATAAATGAATCCTATATAAAACTAAAGACTTACCTGTAAAATAAACCCTAATATAGCTGCAATATAACTAATAGTTACATTGTAGCTATTTTAGCATTTATATTTATTGTACAGGCAACTTTGTATTTATTTTAACTAGGTTCAATAGCTATTAAATAGATATTGACTATTTAATAGCTACCTAGTTAAAATAATTACAAAATTACCTGTAAAATAAATCCTAACCTAAGTTACAATTAAACCTAACACTACACTATCATTAAATAAATTAACTACAAGTACCTACAATTAAATACAATTAAAAAAACTAAACTAAAGTACAAACCCCCCCCCCACTAAATTACAAAAAATAAAAAAATATTACAAGAATTTTAAACTAATTACACCTAATCTAAGCCCCCTAATAAAATAACAAAGCCCCCCAAAATAAAAAAAAATGCCCTACCCTATACTAAATTACAAAAGTTAACAGCTCTATTACCTTACCAGCCCTGAACAGGGCCTTTTGCGGGGCATGCCCCAAAGAAAACAGCTCTTTTGCCTGTAAAAAAAAACACAATACCCCCCCCCCACATTACAACCCACCACCCACATACCCCTACTCTAACCCAAACCCCCCTTAAATAAACATAACACTACCCCCCTGAAGATCTCCCTACCTTGAGTCGTGTTCACCCAGCCGGGCCGAAGTCTTCATCCGATGGGGCAGAAGAGGACATCCAGACCGGCAGAAGTCTTCATCCAAGCGGGGCAAGAAGAGGCCTTCCATCCATCAGAAAAGTACAAAAAAACAAACAAACACTAAATTAGCAAGAATAATAAAATATTACAATAATTTTAAACTAATTACACCTAATCTAAGCCCCCTACTAGCTATTAATATAGCTACAATATAACTAATACTTACATTGTAGCTATTTTAGGATTTATATTTATTTTACAGGCAACTTTGTTTTTATTTTAACTAGGTACAATAGCTATTAAATAGTTAATAACTATTTAATAACTACCTAGCTAAAATAAATACAAATTTACCTGTAAAATAAACCCTAACCTAAGTTACAATTACACCTAACACTACACTGTCATTAAATTAACTAAATAAATTAATCCTATATAAAACTAAATACTTACCTGTAAAATAAACCCTAATATAGCTACAATATAACTAATAGTTACATTGTAGCTATTTTAGCATTTATATTTATTTTACAGGCAACTTTGTATTTATTTTAACTAGGTACAATAGCTATTAAATAGATATTTACTGTTTAATAGCTACCTAGTTAAAATAATTACAAAATTACCTGTAAAATAAATCCTAACCTAAGTTACTATTAAACCTAACACTACACTATCATTAAAAAAATTAACTACAAGTACCTACAATTAAATACAATGAAATAAACTAAACTAAAGTACAAAAAAAACAAACACTAAATTACAAAAAATAAAAACAATTACAAGAATTTTAAACTAATTACACCTAATCTAAGCCCCCTAATAAAATAACAAAGCCCCCCAAAATAAAAAAATGCCCTACCCTATACTAAATTACAAAAGTAATCAGCTCTATTACCTTACCAGCCCTGAACAGGGCCTTTTGCGGGGCATGCCCCAAAGAAAACAGCTCTTTTGCCTGTAAAAAAAAACACAATACCCCCCCCCCACATTACAACCCACCACCCACATACCCCTACTCTAACCCAAACCCCCCTTAAATAAACCTAACACTACCCCCCTGAAGATCTCTCTACCGTGTCTTCACCCAGCGGGCCGAAGTCTTCATCCGATCGGGCAGAAGAGAACATCCAGACCGGCAGAAGTCTTCATCCAAGCGGGGCAAGAAGAGGTCTTCCATCCATCAGAAGTCTTGATCCAGGCGGCATCTTCTCTGTTCATCCATCCGGAGCAGAGCGGCAGCATCCTGAAGACATCCCACGCAGAGCATCCTCTTCTTTCTTGATCCGACGACTAGGTGACTGTACCTTTAAGTGATGTCATCCAAGATGGCGTCCCTTGAATTCCGATTGGCTGATAGGATTCTATCAGCCAATCGGAATTAAGGTAGGAAAAATCTGATTGGCTGATTCAATCAGCCAATCAGATTCAAGTTCAATCCGATTGGCTGATCCAATCAGCCAATCAGATTGAGCTCGCATTCTATTGGCTGAATGCGAGGTCAATCTGATTGGCTGATTCCATCAGCCAATCGGATTGAACTTGAATCTGATTGGCTGATTGAATCAGCCAATCAGATTTTTCCTACCTTAATTCCGATTGGCTGATAGAATCCTATCAGCCAATCGGAATTCAAGGGACGCCATCTTGGATGACGTCACTTAAAGGTACAGTCACCTAGTCGTCGGATCAAGAAAGAAGAGGATGCTCTGCGTGGGATGTCTTCAGGATGCTGCCGCTCCGCTCCCGATGGATGAACAGAGAAGATGCCGCCTGGATCAAGACTTCTGATGGATGGAAGACCTCTTCTTGCCCCGCTTGGATGAAGACTTCTGCCGGTCTGGATGTCCTCTTCTGCCCGATCGGATGAAGACTTCGGCCCGCTGGGTGAAGACACGGTAGAGAGATCTTCAGGGGGGTAGTGTTAGGTTTATTTAAGGGGGGTTTGGGTTAGAGTAGGGGTATGTGGGTGGTGGGTTGTAATGTGGGGGGGGGGTATGGTGTTTTTTTTACAGGCAAAAGAGCTGTTTTCTTTGGGGCATGCCCCCGCAAAAGGCCCTTTTAAGGGCTGGTAAGGTAATAGAGCTGATTACTTTTGTAATTTAGTATAGGGTAGGGCATTTTTTTATTTTGGGGGGCTTTGTTATTTTATTAGGGGGCTTAGATTAGGTGTAATTAGTTTAAAATTCTTGTAATATTTTTTTTATTTTTTGTAATTTAGTGTTTGTTTTTTTTTGTACTTTAGTTTAGTTTATTTCATTGTATTTAATTGTAGGTACTTGTAGTTAATTTATTTAATGATAGTGTAGTGTTAGGTTTAATAGTAACTTAGGTTAGGATTTATTTTACAGGTAATTTTGTAATTATTTTAACTAGGTAGCTATTAAACAGTAAATATCTATTTAATAGCTATTGTACCTAGTTAAAATAAATACAAAGTTGCCTGTAAAATAAATATAAATGCTAAAATAGCTACAATGTAACTATTAGTTATATTGTAGCTATATTAGGGTTTATTTTACAGGTAAGTATTTAGTTTTATATAGGATTAATTTATTTAGTTAATTTAATGACAGTGTAGTGTTAGGTGTAATTGTAACTTAGGTTAGGGTTTATTTTACAGGTAAATTTGTATTTATTTTAGCTAGGTAGTTATTAAATAGTTATTAACTATTTAATAGCTATTGTACCTAGTTAAAATAAATACAAAGTTGCCTGTAAAATAAATATAAATCCTAAAATAGCTACAATGTAACTATTAGTTATATTGTAGCTATATTAATAGCTAGTAGGGGGCTTAGATTAGGTGTAATTAGTTTAAAATTATTGTAATATTTTATTATTTTTGCTAATTTAGTGTTTGTTTGTTTTTTTGTACTTTTCTGATGGATGGAAGACCTCTTCTTGCCCCGCTTGGATGAAGACTTCTGCTGGTCTGGATGTCCTCTTCTGCCCCATCGGATGAAGACTTCGGCCCGGCTGGGTGAACACGACTCAAGGTAGGGAGATCTTCAGGGGGGTAGTGTTAGGTTTATTTAAGGGGGGTTTGGGGTATGTGGGTGGTGGGTTGTAATGTGGGGGGGATTGTGTTTTTTTTTTACAGGCAAAAGAGCTGTTTTCTTTGGGGCATGCCCCGCAAAGGGCCCTGTTCAGGGCTGGTAAGGTAATAGAGCTGTTAACTTTTGTAATTTAGTATAGGTTAGGGCATTTTTTTTATTTTGGGGGGCTTAGATTAGGTGTAATTAGTTTAAAATTCTTGTAATATTTTTTTATTTTTTGTAATTTAGTGGGGGGGGGTTTGTACTTTAGTTTAGTTTTTTTAATTGTATTTAATTGTAGGTACTTGTAGTTAATTTATTTAATGATAGTGTAGTGTTAGGTTTAATTGTAACTTAGGTTAGGATTTATTTTACAGGTAATTTTGTAATTATTTTAACTAGGTAGCTATTAAATAGTCAATATCTATTTAATAGCTATTGAACCTAGTTAAAATGAATACAAAGTTGCCTGTACAATAAATATAAATGCTAAAATAGCTACAATGTAACTATTAGTTATATTGCAGCTATATTAGGGTTTATTTTACAGGTAAGTCTTTAGTTTTATATAGGATTCATTTATTTAGTTAATTTAATGATAGTTTAGTGTTAGGTGTAATTGTAACTTAGGTTATGATTTATTTTACAGGTACATTTGTATTTATTTTAGCTAGGTAGTTATTAAATAGTTATTAACTATTTAATAACTATTGTACCTAGTTAAAATAAATACAAAGTTGCCTGTAAAATACATATAAATCCTAAAATAGCTACAATGTAACTATTAGTTATATTGAAGCTATATTAATAGCTAGTAGGGGGCTTAGATTAGGTGTAATTAGTTTAAAATTATTGTAATATTTTATTATTTTTGGTAATTTAGTGTTTGTTTGTATTTTGGTACTTGTATGATGGATGGAAGACCTCTTCTTGCCCCGCTTGGATGAAGACTTCTGCCGGTCTGGATGTCCTCTTCTGCCCCATCGGATGAAGACTTCGGCCCGGCTGGGTGAACACGACTCAAGGTAGGGAGATCTTCAGGGGGGTAGTGTTAGGTTTATTTAAGGGGGGTTTGGGTTAGAGTAGGGGTATGTGGGTGGTGGGTTGTAATGTGGGGGGGGGATTGTGTTTTTTTTTTACAGGCAAAAGAGCTGTTTTCTTTGGGGCATGCCCCGCAAAGGGCCCTGTTCAGGGCTGGTAAGGTAATAGAGCTGTTAACTTTTGTAATTTAGTATAGGGTAGGGCATTTTTTTTTATTTTGGGGGGCTTTGTTATTTTATTAGGGGGCTTAGATTAGGTGTAATTAGTTTAAAATTCTTGTAATATTTTTTTATTTTTTTGTAATTTAGTGGTTTTTTATTTTTTGTAATTTAGTGGGGGGGTTTTGTACTTTAGTTTATTTAATTGTAGATAATTGTAGGTACTTGTAGTTAATTTATTTAATGATAGTGTAGTTTTAGGTTTTATTGTAACTTAGGTTAGGATTTATTTTACAGGTAATTTTGTAATTATTTTAACTAGGTAGCTATTAATTAGTCAATAACTATTTAATAGCTATTGTACCTAGTTAAAATAAATACAAAGTTGCCTGTAAAATAAATATAAATGCTAAAATAGCTACAATGTAACTATTAGTTATATTGCAGCTATATTAGGGTTTATTTTACAGGTAAGTATTTAGTTTTAAATATGAGTCATTTATTTAATTAATTAAATGATAGTGTAGTGTTAGGTGTAATTGTAACTTAGGTTAGGATTTATTTTACAGGTAAATTTGTATTTATTTTAGCTAGGTAGTTATTAAATAGTTATTAACTATTTAATAACTATTGTACCTAGTTAAAATAAATACAAAGTTGCCTGTAAAATAAAAATAAATCCTAAAATAGCTACAATGTAACTATTAGTTATATTGCAGCTATCTTAGGGTTTATTGTACAGGTAAGTATTTAGTTTTAAATAGGATTCATTTATTTAACTATAGTAAATTTATTTCGTTTTATTTAAATTATATTTAAGTTAGGGGGTGTTAGTGTTAGGGTTAGACTTAGGTTTAGGGGTTAATAACCTTATTATAGTAGCGGCGACGTTGGGGGCGGGAGATTAGGGGTTAATAATTGTAGGTAGGTGGCGGCGATGTTAGGGAGGGCAGATTAGGGGTTAATAAAATGTATTATAGTGTTTGCGAGGCGGGAGTGCGGCGGTTTAGGGGTTAATACATTTATTATAGTTGCGGCGATTTGCGGTCGGCAGATTAGGGGTTAATACTTGTAGTTAGATTGTGGCGACGTTGGGGGGGGCAGATTAGGGGTTAATAACTATAATGTAGGGGTCGGCGGTGTTAGGGACAGCAGATTAGGGGTTAATAGCTATAATGTAGGCGGCGGCGATATCGGGTCGGCAGATTAGGGGTTAATACTTGTAGTTAGATTGCGGCGACGTTGGGGGGGGCAGATTAGGGGTTAATAACTATAATGTAGGGGTCGGCGGTGTTAGGGACAGCAGATTAGGGGTTAATAGCTATAATGTAGGCGGCGGCGATATCGGGTCGGCAGATTAGGGGTTAATACTTGTAGTTAGATTGCGGCGACGTTGGGGGAGGCAGATTAGGGGTTAATAACTATAATGTAGGGGTCGGCGGTGTTAGGGACAGCAGATTAGGGGTTAATAGCTATAATGTAGGCGGCGGCGATATCGGGTCGGCAGATTAGGGGTTAATACTTGTAGTTAGATTGCGGCGACGTTGGGGGGGGCAGATTAGGGGTTAATAACCATAATGTAGGGGTCGGTGGTGTTAGGGACAGCAGATTAGGGGTTAATAGCTATAATGTAGGCGGCGATATCGGGTCGGCAGATTAGGGGTTAATACTTGTAGTTAGATTGCGGCGACGTTGGGGGGGGCAGATTAGGGGTTAATAACTATAATGTAGGGGTCGGCGGTGTTAGGGACAGCAGATTAGGGGTTAATAGCTATAATGTAGGCGGCGGCGATATTCGGTCGGCAGATTAGGGGTTAATACTTGTAGTTAGATTGCGGCGACGTTGGGGGGGCAGATTAGGGGTTAATAACTATAATGTAGGGGTCGGCGGTGTTAGGGACAGCAGATTAGGGGTTAATAGTTATAATGTAGGTGGCGGCGATATTCGGTCGGCAGATTAGGGGTTAATAAAATAATGCAGGTGTCAGCGATAGCGGGGGCGGCAGATTAGGGGTTAATAAGTGTTAGATTAGGGGTGTTTAGAGACTCGGGGTACATGTTAGGGTGTTAGGTGCAGACTTAGTGTTTCCCCATAGGAAACAATGGGGCTGCGGTGTTAGTTTTTTTTCAGCCGAAACTCCCATTGTTTCCTATGGGGAAATGCCGAATTTTAACGAGCTAATTCGGATTTATTCGGAGATACGGCAGCTATTACGGATTCATTCGGTAGATTCGGAAGTATTTTAATTCGGAAATCCGAATCGATCCGAATCTCCGAATTTACCGAATTTACTGAATTTCCGAATTAATCCGAAACGAACCGCATATGTCTATCAAAAACTGAAGTGATACACAAACCAATACAACTGCTCTCGAGGCTATAGAACTGCTCTCACCAACTGACCAGGTCATTCATCCTCATTCTCCTGGTCCAACATTCTGACTTCTACTGCAAGTCACCTCCTTCTCTTTCTGCATGTCACAACTCTGTCAATATCTTGTAGAAATGTTTTCTTTGTGTTTTTTTTTTTCAATTAATTGATGATGATGACATATTCCATATTGTTGTTTATTTGGCTTGATTCAATTATTATCAAAAAGGACCATCACCATTGCTGGCATACACAGTGCCATCTTGTTCATTTGGATCTGAGCATGTGCAGATTGGCCAGTGTCATTATTGTTTATATGATGTGTGTTATCAGTTGATCAGTGGATGTTGACTGCTTATCTTTTGCCCTTAGCTATTAGATGTAATTTGTCCCCTTTATTGATGATATTTAGTCAATAACTTGTGGTTGGATGGATTGTGAATTCCAAAGTTAATACTGTCCATGCATCATATGGGTGACTTATGATTAGGGATCTGCGAATGTTTCAAAAAATTCGAAATTTAAAACGAATTTTGATTAATTTGTTCGTTTGAATCGAATTTTGAATGTTTATATAACATTCTAACATTCTATTTTCAAATTTTCGTTTTCGAATTTTTCAATAAAATTCGAAATTATTCGTTTGAATAATAGAATGTTTAGCTATGTATTCATTCAATTTCAAAATGTAATATTCGAATTTGAATGTGACATTCACATTTGAAATAGTATTTCTAGTCTACAACTGTGTTTAATAAATGTAATATTTGAATTTGAATGCTACATTCGAATTTGAATGCTACATTCGAATTCGAATGTCACATTCGAATTTGAAATAGTATTTCTAGTCTAATACTGTGTTTTAAATGTGATATTCGATTTGAATGTGATATTCAATTCGAATGTGACATTCGAATTCGAAATAGTATTTCTAGTCTAATACTGTGCTTTATAAATGTAATATTCGAATTCGATTGTGACACTGTGAATGTGAAACTGTAAATAACATTCGAAAATCGAATTTTTAAGAATATTCGTTCTTATCAACATTCTATTATGTAAATCGAATTTCTACAATAACATTCGTTCTAACATTCGAATTCGGATATAAACACATTCGCCCATCCCTACTTATGATGCATGGACAGCATGCATCATATGAGCATATTCGTGTAAGTAAAAATATAGATAAAGGGGAATCAGTTGATGTGATATTCTTAGATTTTGCAAAGGCGTTTGATACAATGTCACATGAGATTAATGCACAAAATGAAGGGATTGTGAATAGCTGAAAATGTTAGCTCATGGATAAATAACTGGATAAAACATAGGGAGAAAGGAGTAGTAGTGAATGGATCATACTCAGATTGGACAAAGGTAATCAGTGGAGTCCCCCAGGGATCAGTACTGGGCCCTGTTCATTTTAATATTTTCATAAAGGATTAAATAGCGACATCTCTATTTTTGCAAATGATTCTAAGTTAAGTAAGGTCATTAGTTCAGAGCAGGATGATCTTTCGTTACAAAGGGATCTGCAAAAATTAGAAGAGAGATGAGATTTAATATGGGAAAATGCAAGTTTCTACATTTTGGAAGTAAAAATAAGCAGGCAATTTATTATTTAAATGGGATTTGGGAGTAGTAATAGATAACAAGCTAAAGATGGGTGCACAATGCAGGGCAGTGGCCTCTAAGGCTAATAAGATACTAGCATGAATTAAAAGAGGCATTGATTCAAGGGAGGAACGCATAATTCTATCACTATATAAATCCCTGATAAGACCTCACCTTGAGTATGGAGTTCAGTTCTGGGGACCGATCGCAAAAAAAAAATACTGCAGAACTAGAAAAAGTTCAGAGAAGGGCCACAAAGCTAATAAGGGGAATGGAGAATTTAAGATATGAGGAGAGACTAGCCAAACTGTTTCTATTTTCTTTAGGAAAAAGGTGCTTGAGAGGTGACATGATTACTTTATATAAATATATTCAAGGCCCATATAAAGATATGGCAGAAGCTTTGTTTATTCCAAGAAAATTGTTTGTGACAAGAGGTCACAATTTAAGGTTGGAGGAAAGGAGATTTAATCTCCTGCAACAGAAACATTTTTGCACTGTAAGAGCAATAAAATTGTGGAACTCATTACCAAAGGAGGTAGTGAATGCTAATACCCTAGATACATTTAAAAATTGTTTGGATACATTTCTGTCTAGAAACAAAATTCATGGATATGATTACTTGTATTAAATGGGTCATCTTTTAGTGGGATTATTTAAATGTAACCGGAGCTTTTGTAAGTATTTTATATTTATATAGGTTGAACTCGATGGACTTCGGTCTTTTTTCAATCTCATCTACTATGTTACTATGTTACTATGTATATACTGTATGTTACTTTTCAGATATCCAATCCAATATTTTTCTAGTACGGGAATGGTGTTCTCATTTTCATTGTGATCATTTCAATGTTAAAACAATCTGAAAAGCAGTCAATAAACACAATCAACAAGATTACAATAATCTGTATATGTTTAACTCCTGCAGAGGTGGTAAAAAACATGGTTAAAGTTTGCTCCAGAGCATATGTATGTAGCTATCAATCATCGGCTAGCTCCCAATAGTGTTTTGCTGCTCCTGAGCCTACCTATGTATGCTTTTCAACAAGGGATATCAAGAGATCAAACAAAATTTTATAATAGAAGTAAACTGAAAGTCTCTTAAAATGCAATACTCTATATAAACTATGAAGGGTTAATTTTGACTTTCATGTCCCTTTAAATAAAATCACTTGAATGTTAAAGGACCAGTCAATACAGTAGATTTCCATAATCAACAAATGCATGATAAGAAGACAATGCAATAGCACTTAGTCTGAACTGCAAATGAGTAGTAGATTTATTTTAAATAAATTGCAAAGTTATGTCTATTTCCACTCCCCCTGTACCATGTGATAGCCATCAGCCAATCACAAATGCATATACGTATATGCTGTGAGTTCTTGCACATGCTCAGTAGGAGCTGGTGACTCAAAAAGTGTAAATATAAAAAGACTGTGCACATTTTGTTAATGGAAGTAAATTGAAAAGTTGTTTAAAATTACCTGCTGTATCTGAATCATGAAGTTTTATTTTGACTTGAGTGGTTGCTATTGTGAGAAAATACTGTGTTTGTTTATTTATATTTTAAGCCCTTTTTAAGAGATTATAATTCACTAAATTTAACTACAGGAAAAAGTCTAATGTCTTACACATTCACTGCATTTTCTTACACAAGTATTATTGGAGTGACCTGATTGTGATAACATAAAGGAACAGTACAGTCAAAAAATAAACTTTAATGATTCAGAGCATGTCATTTCAAACAATTTACTATTTATCACATTTGCTTTGTTCTCTTGGTATCTTTTATTGAATAGTTAAACCAGGTAGGGCAATAAGAGCTCAGGAGTGTGCACGTGTCATTAGTACTCCATGGCAACAGTTTTTTTGCAACATTAGTTGTAGCTTTGCTATACAATGTTGCAAAACACTACTGCCATAGAGTACTAAAGACACGTGCACACTCCTGAGCTCTTATAAGCCTACCTAGTTTTACTCTTCAATAAAAGATACCAAGAGAACAAAGCAAATGTGATAAATAGTTTTACTCTTCAATAAAAGATACAAAAGGAACAAAGCTAATGTGATAACAGAAGTAAATTGGAAAGTGGCTTAAACGTGCATGCTCTATTTGAATCAGTACAGTTGCATTTCTGGAGCATCTAGTGTATATTTTAGCTTTCATTTTTATCAATTAAAGGGGTTGGTTACAATTCTCTCAAAAAATCAGAAAAACTTTTCTAAAGAATTGTAATTGACCCCCAAATATTTTTTTTCTATTTAATTTTGTCCAATGTATTATGCTATTTTTTGAAATCAACTAAATGTATCAATTCTTTTATACATTAAAGTTTGTTTGATCATATATTTACTGGGTTAAAACCTGATCTGATGCACTGCCTGGAATGAGTAATTTTATCAGTAAAACCGAAGCTGCGAACCCCTCGGTAACTGACTCATTATGTGTTTTGTTTAGTATAAAAATTAGTAATTTGTACATAAAACAGCTTGATCTATAAATGTGCTTTTTAATGAAGCTTTTAGCCTCTTACGGTTAAGAAAATGAAAAATCAGTTGAAAAAAAAATAAGTTTGATGTGATGCTGACTTTTGAAATGTTAAATGTAGAGTGGAAAATGACTAAGGCATTCACTGACATATTAAACAAAGAGCTTTGGCATGCAATCAAAGACTGATTTGTTTATGAACTATGCAAGCTGTGCTGATTGCTAAATGTATTGTTAATATTTATATCTTATTCTTAAACAACTTTATTTATTTTCAACCATGTTCCATATAATCAACTGTTACAAATTAAGGTAAATGCTTAAAATATTCTATAGCAAATCATTGTGAAGCTTGAACATGATAAAAGTTTTGTTTTTTTTTCTTTAAAGTTTGATCTTGGAAGAATATATGACTAGGTAAAGAGGGTAATCTAGTAAAAAACTACATTTTCTATCAGGAATTGATTAGATAAATTGTCACAAATTAACTTTTTATTTATTATGAATTATTATTGTTATTTGTAATTACTATTATGATGTATATTAAAGAATCAAAAAGAATCATAAAATGTATATATTATTAATATTGATTACACTCTGATAATTATTTTGTTATGCCACTATTTCTAAGCTTTTCTTTGATTGAGGACATAAACATCACTTTAATAAAGATTTTCATATCTTTCATTTAAAAATTCTCTAATTAACAATATATTAAAATTTGTCGTTCAACACAAATTTCCTTTCTGTTTATTTTTGTGTATGTTTATTTTTATTTTGAAATAGCTTTTTTGTCCTTTACAATCACAATTCATTAAAATGATCATATATTATATTTCTCTGCCTCACTGTCTTTATGGGACAAGAACTTGCTCATTAGTCTTACTAGACTGGAACATCTTTTAAAGTAAATTTCTGAGACTTTCCCATCTTTGGGCTAGATTACGAGTAGCACAATTGAAAGTTAAAAGTAAACTCCTTTGCTTGAGCGCAATTTAATTTAACAGGTGTCAGGAGAGCACAACCTCACTGCTCTGGTTAAGCATCGACAAAAAATTTGCACAAAACATGTTAAAAATTTAAAGGGACAGTAAACCTAAAAAATAATGTTATATAATTCTGCACATAGTGCAGAATTATATAACATTATTTAGGTGCTATAGCCATAAAACCCTTTTTTTCACTTTTAATATTTAAAAAACATACCGCTTTTACAGACCCGCTCTCTGCTCTCTGCTGAGCGAGTCTGTTTTTTTTAGTCAGCGCATCGGGCCAGCTGTATAGTCACAGCCCAGCCCGACCGCGCCATAGCATTAAGTGAAGCTCGCTCCTGCTGTCAGACTAAAAAAAACAGACCCGTTCAGCAGAGAGCAGAGAGCGGGTCTGTAAAAGCGGTATGTTTTTTAAATATTAAAAGTGAAAAAAGGGTTTTATGTGCAGAATTATATAACATTATTTTTTAGGTTTACTGTCCCTTTAAATTACATTTAAAAGTACAGTTACACTCATAGTAATTGTCTAATAAAAATTGTTAAAAAATATTGTATAAAAAATTATATGAGGTCTTAGCTGCTAGAAAAAAAGGCATGCAGAGGGCTTTAACATAGAGATACAAACATATACATGTCTAAATATTTATATATATATATACGTATATATATATATATATATATTTATATGTGTGTACATATGTATTTATGTATTTATATGTGTATATGTGTATTTACACATACAAACCCATAAATACATATGTATACATATATACACATATATATTTATGTTTAAATAATTTTTATTATTTTATAGTTTTCGAAGAACAAGAATACATAAATAAAATAAAGTAACATGAATTATCTTTTCTTCAGATGTCCTCTGAGTTGGGAAATACTGCGTTACATGTATATAATGACATACAGGTTACAGATAATTAGTTTGTATAAGCGTAAACATTTTGTGTTGCTGAGTGGTCCCCTTAATATTTTACCGATATGTTGCCGTCTACCCATGAGTAGTGCTATCATAAATTTGACCATAGATCATCAACATACAAACTGCGCTTAACAGATGTCAATAAACTGTCTCTTTTAAGCCTCTGGTTTTGCTTACTATTTATAGCTAAATTCACTCTACATAAATATATCTGGATGAGACTTTCGTGGTTAAGAGTAATCTTTTGTACTCAGAAATTTCCCGTGTTTTGCAATAGATATTCTAGTAAACATAGGGTTTGGTAACTTGGGGTCAATACATTAAAAGTTAACCATTGAAAAGGGGGTTGCAGGAATAGAGGGAGTAGGGGGGAGTGACGACACTTTGTTTCTTGGTCTATGTAATATGTGCATATCAATATGTTTAGTGTGGTTGTATTTCAACTGTCATTTAGGTCTCTGATCTCCAGTTATCTCACGGGGCTGAGGATACATTACTTATCCAGTAGTACCACACTGCTTGGGTTGTTGTCTTGTTACCTAGTGTATCTGACGCTATGTCGTACATGGTGTATGTATTTTGGATTTTGTTGTGTATCTCTGTCCAAGTTGGAGCTCCAGTTTTCCAATATTTAGCTATGCATATCCTTGTGATTGTGCATAGGATCTTAATAAATGTATTGATATGTTTGTGGTATTTACTGATATGTTCATGTAATAAGGCCTGTTGGATCGTGAGATTGATGTTTTCGTCCAGTATCTGACTAAGGAAGGTAGATAGTCTGTTCCATGTCCTCTTTATTTCCCTGCATTCCCACCACATGTGTCTGTAAGTCCCTACTTCTCCGCAACCTCTAAAACATAATCTGCTACCTTGTGGGTGCATATGGGCCGTTCGTGTTGGGGTTAAGTACCACCGGTGGATGGTTTTAGTAACGTTTTCTTTAAGATCTACACTAATTAGCCCTTTCTCTGCGTTCTGAAACATTGCTTCCCATTCCTTTATGTCTTTACAAATAAGAAGGTCCTGTTCCCAGGCCAGCATAGTCGAGGTCTTGGAGGTGTTTTGGCTGGCCTGTATAGACACATATAGTAAGGATATAGTGTGTTTGCTACGTTCTTCTGTTTTACAAAGGATTTCTATTGGTGTGGTGGCCTCTCCTCTAGGGTGTTTTAGGTATGTTTGTAGGACTGAGTGTATCTGTAGGTACATATACCAGTGTAGTTTCAGCGGGTCAATCTTTGTCTGCAGTTGGTTAAACGTCAGTATGTTTTTTCCTGATAGGTAGTCTGCTACTCTGTACAGTCCTTTGTTTTCCCATTTAGTAAGCTAAGTCCAGAGGTCTTCTGGCATGATATATCTGATTGGTATTGATAAGGAATACTGCTGTAAGAGTTTATATTTCGTCCTCGCTGCCTTCCAGATCTTTATGGATAGGCTTGTGGTATAGGGTCCAGGTGTCTTTCCGTCTTTCTGTGCCCTCCCTGGGTCCCAGATGATTGAATCTGGTGTATCCCAGCCCCCTATTTTTGCCTCAATCTTGGGCCATATAATTTCCCTCGACCTTTTTAGGAGTAGTGAGTCTTGAGCTAGTCTGGCTGCATTGTAATAGTCTATTAGATTTGGTGCTCCAATACCCCTGAGTGACTTGTGTCTAGTTAAGATGGATTTTGCTATCCTATTAGTTTTAGCTCCCCTAATGAATATTGAAATCTCTCTCTGCATTGTTTCTAAATCTGGTTTTATTATTTTTATAGGAAGGGTTCTGAATAGGTATAGAATACGTGGCATGGCATTCATTTTTACCGCCGCTATTCTACCTAACCATAAAAAATGAAAATTTTTCCATTTTGTTATGTCCTTTTTTATTTGTCTAAACAATGGGATGTAATTTACTTTATATAGTTGAGTGGAGCAGGTTGGGATCTGAATGCCCAAGTATTTTAGTGTGTGTTTCATCCATTTAAAATTAAATTGCGTTTCTAATATTGTTTTAGTCTGTTGGGGTATCTCAATGGGAAGAGCCTCACATTTGTCTGGATTGATTTTAAATCCCGAGATGGTTGAGAATTTCCTTATTGTTTGATAGAGGTTCGGTAAAGATATTAATGGATTCGTCAAGGTCAGTAAGATATCATCAGCAAAGAGAGATAGTTTGTATTCTGATGTATTTATCTTAACCCCTGATATGTCTGAGTGTGAGCGGATCGTAACTGCCAGTGGCTCTATACATAGTGCAAAGAGCAATGGAGACAGGGGACACCCCTGTCTGGTACCGTTGCGGATTGGGAATGATTTTGACTTATATCCTGTTGATGAGACCTGGGCTTCTGGACGAGAATATATAACTCTTAAAGCTTTTATGAATGCACCCTCAAAACCCATGTGGTGTAGTGTTAAGAACATATAGTCCCAGTCTATTCTATCAAATGCCTTCTCCGCATCCAAAGATAGGAGCAGAGAAGGCGTTCGTGTCTCTCCCAGGAATTGTATTAAGTTGGTAACTTTTCGGATGTTGTCTGGGGCTTCCCTGTCCTTGATAAATCCCACCTGGTCTGGATGGACCAAGTGGGGGATGATGTGCTTTAGTCGGTTTGCGATTACCTTCGTAAAGATCTTGAGATCTTGATTTATGAGAGATATTGGGCGATAGTTCTGGCATTTTTTATGGTCTCTATCTGGTTTGGGGATTACCACTATCTTGGCTGCTAATAAATCTGGGGGGATATCTCCTCCCTCCATAATGTGATTACAGAATTTCACTAGGTGTGGGGTTAGTGAGTTTTTAAATAGTTTGTAATATTCGGCTGGAAAGCCATCTGGTCCTGCCGCTTTTCCCGTTTTAAGATCTTTGATGGCTCTTAGTATTTCTAATGTGGAGATGGGGGCATTAATTGCTTCCTTCTGTTCTATACTTATATTTGGTAATTGGGTTTGGGAGAAGAATTTTGAGGACATTGTCTTTGTTTCTTGATTATGTATAACTTTTTCTCCATTATATAGTTCTCCATAGTACCGTGCAAAGGTGTCTACGATTTCTTGTGGATGTGAGGTTGTGGCGTTGTTAAATGTCTCGATTTGTGGAATCGCAGAGGCCCTACATCTTTCTCTAATTTTGTGTGCCATATATCTGTCGGGCTTGTTCGCGAAAATAAAGTATTGCGCCTGAATTTTATGAATGGCTCTAGAAGCTTGCGCGTGAAGTAGTGAGGCTAAAGCAGATCTTTTAGTTTGGAGAAGTTGTAAGTTAGCTTTACTTTTGGTATGTTTGTGGCGCCTTTCTAAATCCTCAATCTCTGTGTGGAGTTGTTGTAGTTGCTGTCTATATTTTTGAATCTGACTTGCTTTTTCTTTAATTAGTATCCCTCTAAGGACTGCCTTGTGTGCTGCCCATGTAATCCCTGAGTTAGTAGTGTTGTCTGTGTTTATGTGCCAGTATTCAGTTAATTGTTGCAATATGCAAAATGGGTCAAAAGTCCAAGTTCTGTGTCTGTCTGGATCTCTAATGCCGTTAATCTGTAGGGTGATTATGGAGTGGTCAGACCACACACAGGTGTGTATCTGTGAGCAATTCAATAGAGGTTGCAAAATCTGGCTAACATATATGTAATAAAGTCTGACATAGGTCTTGTGTGCTGCCGAGTAGAATGTTGTGTCATCTGTCTGGCCATACATGGTACTCCATGTCTCTATCAGAGAATGGGGGAGTAGGGTGTCACGAATTGACTTGACTAACCGATTGTGTCTGGTCTGTTTATTGGTCAGAGGTTTGGTGGGGGTAGCATAGTAATATTAAAATCCCCGGCTAAGAATATTTTAGTGTGTGACCATTGCGTGAGGAGATGTGATATATGATGAAAAAATTTATGTTGGTTCTCATTTGGTGCGTATATATTGCATAATGTGATTTCTGAGTCTAGTATCCTACCTCTGACAATCAGGTATCTCCCTTCATTGTCCGTTACTATGGCTTCTGGAGTGAAATTGAGAGATGAATGTATCAAAATGGATGTGCCACTTTTTTTGGACCTAGCTGTGGAGTGATAATGAGTGTCAAAATGTTTTGCCCAATATTTTGGAATGTTGTCTTTAAGCAGGTGTGTTTCCTGAAGGAACAATATATTAGCTTGTAGGGAGTTGTATTGCGTCATTGCTATTCTTCTTTTAACGTTAGTGTTCAACCCCCTCACATTATGGATAGTATCTTTATTTTAGGGTCCATAGTGTTGTGTCTATGTGTGGGTGTTGTAAAAGGAGATGTTTTACCTTGAGATCACTGGGGTGGATACCTAGCTGAGTTTTGGTCAGGAGATCAGGATTACATGTAGTAAGTTCTGCTGTGTCGATAGTGGTCTTTGTTGTGTCGTCACTGGAGAAGGGGGGGGAGTTAAAAAGAAAAAACATTAATAAACATTTAATACATAACAATCTGGAGTCCTCAACAGTAGGACCCTTTATGAGTAACCTATAAAACATCGAAAAGATAAATAAATGAGAGTCTGTCATACTGGGGGGAAGCTTTCTCTTCACCACAGCATGTAACCTTTTTTTTTACCTAAAACCTAGAGAAAAAAAAAAGAGAAGGAAGAAAAAACCCTTTGGAAGTAGAGTACCCTCTTGCAGTGCCTTTGGAAGGCCAAATCATAGAGGGTTGTATCTTCATATAGTCCCAATACAGACCAAAGTCATTTCAGTCATTAATTCTTTCAGTTGTTCCTCTTTGTCTTCTTTCTTATGAAGAACAATGATTGTGTATAATTGCAGTTCTGGTCTTTCGTTAAGCCTTTCAGGAGATCTTCCCTCCTGTCTCTGTGGTTTTTTGTTTCTTGTGATTCATCTTCTGCCATTTGAATAAATCTGGTTGCCTGCCTGGATCATTGTCCTTTGTTGAATTTGATGTTGGAGTTGGAATATTAGGAGACTCCAGAGCTAAGATCTTACAGATCTCAGGGATATCTTCCGGATCTTTAAGTGTGATCGTCTTGGAGTCTTTTATGATGTATAAAGCAAATGGAAACCCCCATCTATATTGTATCATATGTTTCCTGAGTAAGGTGGTAAGGGGGTGTAAGGTACCTCTTCTCTGTAATGTTCGCACACTGAGATCTTGATAGAACTGAATAATGTTGCCTTGGTATTTGACAGTTGAATGTTTTCTTGCCGCTTGAAGTATTTTGTCTTTGTCAGGAAAGAATGTTAGTTTGACTATAATATCTCTTGGGGGTAAACCTGGTTTAGGCCTGGGTTTTAGAGCTCTATGAGCTCTTTCCACATGAAAAACATAGTCAGCTGGAGAATTTGTGATATGAGTGAAGAGTTGGGTGAGGTATGTTGGTATATCCGTGGGGAGTATTTCCTCTGGAACTCCTTTGAGGCGGATATTGTTCCTCCTGCTCCTATTCTCCAAATCTTCTATTTTATCTTGGAGTTCTTCGAATGTTTGTTGTTGTGTGGACATGGTTTGCGCCATTTCATCCATTTGTTCCACCATAGCATCTTTTTGATCTTCTAATGTCTCCATTCTGTTGCCCATTTCACAGAGATCAGATTTGATTTCAGATAAGCTATTGGTCACTGATGAGTGGATGGAGTCGATTTTCTCCCATAATTTTTCAAAATTATCAGCTATGTCTTTTTTGGACACTAAGTTTTTGAGGTCAGCCTTTGTTAGTGGACTTTCATCTTGTGCAATTTGATGTGTTTCGGTGTCAGATTCGTCTTCAATTTCTGTGTCCAAAAGCGGTTTGTTTGTCTGGGAGGGTTTAAAAAATGTTGACACTGTCGATGATTTTACTGTTTTTTCACCTTTTGTGGCTCTCTTAGATGCCATCTTGAAGATGAGTGAGTGTGGGTAAGGTAGATTATCAGCTAGTTTGCAAGAAGTGTTTTTTGGAGACACTGATGGTATTTAATGGATCTTGGTATTTTCTGTAATGTAGATATGAGAGTAGATAATTCAAGAAAAGATACAGGCAGGCAGATAATTATTTCATATTCATAACAAAAGCAGTCATGAGGTGCTGTAGCGATATGTTAGCTGGAGTATCTTCATCCCCAATATGATTTGAGGGATTATTCACATTTCACCTGGCAGGCCTATCAATTATTTTCCTAAATGTTCAGGTGTTGTTCTTTTGGGAGGCCAGCTGTCTTTTATGGTTTTATACTTAGAGCCCTGAGATAGATCTGTGGATTGTGACTTCTGTCAGGGTATGCTTATGATGATTTCATCTATTGCTGCTGTAGTTCTATATATTTATTTCAGTTGTGTGTTTCAGGGTTATTAACGTAATTTGTTTATGCAGCCTTGTAATTGTGTGTTGAACTCTATAGAAGTGGGTCCAGTAAAAAAAAAAACTAAGCTCCTGTGTGAGCGCAGCAGCTAAAATAAGTTATAACACTAACTGTGAAGTTCTTGTGCAATTCGCTGCTCTGGTTTTTATTGAGGCTGTCAGTAAATAATATGGCCTGTTGTTCGATTCATTCCAGGGCTCAGCGTGTGGTCTTAAAATGGTAATTGAGCTTGACCGTCACTGTGTTTTGTGTGTTTGGGTGTTAATTTCAGGGATCCCAGAAGCCTTTTGCTATTGATTGTTAACTTTCTATTTTCTGAATTCCCCTTCACTATTCTCACACGGGGGTTCTCAGGCTCTAACTAAGATGGCGTCTGTTCGCGCCTTTAATCTCCCCTCCGTGTGTCCCTACACATATATATTTAAAGGGACACTGAACCCAAATTTTTTTCTTTCGTGATTCAGATAGAGCATGCAATTTTAAGCAACTTTCTAATTCATCCTATTATCAAATTTTCTTCATTCTCTTGCTATGCTTATTTGAAAAGCAAGAATTTAAGTTTAGATGCCGGCCCATTTTTGGTGAACAACCTGGGTTGTCCTTGCTGATTGGACAGCACCAATAAACAAATGCTGTCCATGGTTCTGAACCACAAATTTGATGGCTCCTTAGCTTAGATGCCTTCTTTTTCAAATAAAGATATCAAGAGAACAAAGAAAAAATGATAATTGAAGTAAATTATAAAGTTGCTTAAAATTGCATGCTCTATCTGAATCATGAAAGAAGAAATTAGGGTTCAGTATCCCTTTAAGTTAATTGGAGGCCTTTGCAATCAAGTAGCTAAAAACATATAAATCATATTTATGCAATAGTCATCCTATATAATAAAAGACCAAGTGTGTTTGTCCGAAGCTGTCATGAGCAGTAGAGACTGCATGCGAGGACAAACACACCTGGCCTTACAACTGACATGGTGTTGTGTGGTGGAGTGGGCGTGGCTGGGTGGGTGTGGAGTGGGTGTGGCCGGACGGGTATGGAGTGGGCATGGCCGGCGGGTGTGACGTGGGCGTGGCTGGGTGGTTGCTACGTGGGTGTGGCTGGGCGTGATGTGGGCGGGGCCGGGCATGATGCAGGCGGGTCCAGATGCAGAGAGACAGAGAGCAGAAGAGGGTGGATAGAGAGAGCAGGAGAGGGGAGATAGAGAGAGGGAGAGAGAGACAGCATAAGAGAGAGGGAGAGAGAGACAGCATAAGAGAGAGGGGGAGAGAGACAGCAAAAGAGAGAGGGGGAGAGAGACAGCAAAAGAGAGAGGGGGAGAGAGACAGCTAAAGAGAGAGGGGGAGAGAGACAGCTAAAGAGAGAGGGGGAGAGAGACAACTAAAGAGAGGGGGGAGAGAGACAGCTAAAGAGAGAGGGGGAGAGAGACAGCTAAAGAGAGAGGGGGAGAGAGACAGCAAAAGAGAGGAGGGAGAGAGACAGCAAAAGAGAGGGGGGAGAGAGCGCAAAAGAGAGAGGGAGAGAGACAGTTAAAGAGAGGGGGGAGAGAGCGCAAAAGAGAGAGCGCAAAAGAGGGGGGAGAGAGCGCAAAAGAGAGGGGGAGAAAGCGCAAAAGAGAGGGGGGAGAGAGACAGCAAAAGAGAGGGGGGAGAGTGCACAAAAGAGAGGGGGGAGAGAGCGCAAAAGAGAGGGGGGAGAGTGTGCAAAAGAGAGGGGGGAGACTGTGCAAAAGAGAGGGGGAGAGTGTGCAAAAGAGAGGGGGGAGAGTGCGCAAAAGAGAGGGGGGAGAGTGTGCAAAAGAGAGGGGGAGAGTGCACAAAAAAAAAGGGGGGAGAGAGTGCAAAAGAGAGGGGGAGAGAGCACAAGAGAGAGGAGGGGAGAGAGCACAAAAGAGAGGGGGGAGAGAGCACATAAGAGAGGGGGGAGAGATTACAAAAGAGAGGGGGAGAGAGCGCAAAAGAGAGGGGGGAGAGCGCAAAAGAGAGGGGGGAGAGAGCGCAAAAGAGGGGAGAGAGCGCAAAAGAGGGGGAAGAGAGCTCAAAAGAGAGGGGGAGAGCACAAAAGAGAGGGGGAGAGCACAAGAGAGAGGAGGGGAGAGAGCACAAAAGAGAGAGGGAGAGAGCACAAAAGAGAGGGGGGAGAGAGCGCAAAAGAGAGGGGGGAGAGCGCAAAAGAGAGGGGGAGAGAGCACAAAAGAGAGGGGGAGAGAGCGCAAAAGAGAGGGGGAGAGAGTGCAAAAGAGAGGGAGAGAGACAGCAAAAGAGAGGAGAGAGAGAGCAAACGAGAGGAGAGAGAGAGCAAACAAGAGGAGAGAGAGCAAACGAGAGGGGGGAAGAGAGAGGGAAAAAGAGGGAGAGAAACAGCAAAAGAGGGGGAGAGAGAGAGCAAAAGAGAGGGAGAGAGACAGCAAAAGAGGGGGAGGGAGAGCAAAAGAGAGGGGGAGAGAGAGAGCACAAAAGAGAGGGGGAGAGAGAGCGCAAAAGAGAGGGGGAGAGAGAGCGCGCAAAAGAGGGGGAGAGAGAGCACAAAAGAGAGAGAGAACAAAAAAAAAGAGAGGGGTTTGAGAGAGCGTAAAAGAGGGGGGTAGAGAGAGAACGCAAAAGAGAGGGGCAGAGAGAGAGCAAAATAGAGGGGGAGAGAAAGCAAAAGAGAGAGGAGGAGAGAGGGAGCAAAAGAGAGGGGAGGAGAGAGAGCGCAAAACAGAGGGGGAGAGAGAGAGCGCAAAAGAGGGGGAGAGAGAGAGCGCAAAAGAGAGGGGGAGAGAGAATGCGCAAAAGAGAGGGGAGAGAGTGCAAAAGAGAGAATGCAAAAGAGAGGGGGGAGAGAGAGCGTAAAAAGAGAGGGGGGAGAGAGAGCGCAAAGGAGAGTGGGAGAGAGAGCGCAAAAGAGAGGGGAGAGAGAGCGCAAAAGAGTGGCGGAGAGAGAGCAAAAGATAGGGGAAGAGAGAGCAAAAGAGAGGGGGGAGAGAAAGCAAAAGAGAGCGGGAGAGAGAGGGAGCAAAAGAGAGGGGGGAGAGAGTGCACAAAAGAGAGGGTTGGTGAGAGAGACAGCAAGGGGTGGGACCACTGTACTGCAAAAAATGGCCCGTGTGAATGGGCTTTAGGACTAGTATTTAATAAAGTGTTCAACTGTGTATTTACTATATATATTTCACATTACAATGTTATTTACATAGGGGAATATGTTCTAAGTATTTTTAAAAAGACAATATATATATATATATATATATATATATATACAGGGAGTGCAGAATTATTAGGCAAATGAGTATTTTGACCACATCATCCTCTTTATGCATGTTGTCTTACTCCAAGCTGTATAGGCTCGAAAGCCTACTACCAATTAAGCATATTAGGTGATGTGCATCTCTGTAATGAGAAGGGGTGTGGTCTAATGACATCAACACCCTATATTAGGTGTGCATAATTATTAGGCAACTTCCTTTCCTTTGGCAAAATGGGTCAAAAGAAGGACTTGACAGGCTCAGAAAAGTCAAAAATAGTGAGATATCTTGCAGAGGGATGCAGCACTCTTAAAATTGCAAAGCTTCTGAAGCGTGATCATCGAACAATCAAGCGTTTCATTCAAAATAGTCAACAGGGTCGCAAGAAGCATGTGGAAAAACCAAGGCGCAAAATAACTGCCCATGAACTGAGAAAAGTCAAGCGTGCAGCTGCCAAGATGCCACTTGCCACCAGTTTGGCCCTATTTCAGAGCTGCAACATCACTGGAGTGCCCAAAAGCACAAGGTGTGCAATACTCAGAGACATGGCCAAGGTAACAAAGGCTGAAAGACGACCACCACTGAACAAGACACACAAGCTGAAACGTCAAGACTGGGCCAAGAAATATCTCAAGACTGATTTTTCTAAGGTTTTATGGACTGATGAAATGAGAGTGAGTCTTGATGGGCCAGATGGATGGGCCCGTGGCTGGATTGGTAAAGGGCAGAGAGCTCCAGTCCGACTCAGACGCCAGCAAGGTGGAGGTGGAGTACTGGTTTGGGCTGGTATCATCAAAGATGAGCTTGTGGGGCCTTTTCGGGTTGAGGATGGAGTCAAGCTCAACTCCCAGTCCTACTGCCAGTTTCTGGAAGACACCTTCTTCAAGCAGTGGTACAGGAAGAAGTCTGCATCCTTCAAGAAAAACATGATTTTCATGCAGGACAATGCTCCATCACACGCGTCCAAGTACTCCACAGCGTGGATGGCAAGAAAGGGTATAAAAGAAGAAAATCTAATGACATGGCCTCCTTGTTCACCTGATCTGAACCCCATTGAGAACCTGTGGTCCATCATCAAATGTGAGATTTACAAGGAGGGAAAACAGTACACCTCTCTGAACAGTGTCTGGGAGGCTGTGGTTGCTGCTGCACGCAATGTTGATGGTGAACAGATCAAAACACTGACAGAATTCATGGATGGAAGGCTTTTGAGTGTCCTTGTAAAGAAAGGTTGCTATATTGGTCACTGATTTGTTTTTGTTTTGTTTTTGAATGTCAGAAATCTATATTTGTGAATGTTGAGATGTTATATTGGTTTCACTGGTAAGAATAAAAAATTGAAATGGTTATATATTTGTTTTTTGTTAAGTTGCCTAATAATTATGCACAGTAATAGTCACCTGCACACACAGATATCCCCCTAAAATAGCTATAACTAAAAACAAACTAAAAACTACTTCCAAAACTATTCAGCTTTGATATTAATGAGTTTTTTGGGTTCATTGAGAACATGGTTGTTGTTCAATAATAAAATTAATCCTCAAAAATACAACTTGCCTAATAATTCAGCACTCCCTGTATATATATATTATACCTAAATATAATT